>NW_020956748.1:97622-99305 GCF_003031625.1 Empidonax traillii | reverse complement strand
AGGGGAAGGGTGTTTTTCTGCTGAAAAATAAATAAATATACATCTGGAAATGCTGAAAATAAATAAACATACAACACAGGGAGGTCGAGAGCCAGGGTGGGGGGGTTAAATCAGAGGGAGCAGAGAGCTCCCACCGGGCATTTCAAGCCTCCTGGAGGAGCAGCTCCTGCCCGCTCTGCTCAGGGCAGACACACGTTCCCCGCTGGTCACCACCCAGTGAACTTTGCTTGCCGAGAGAGAGACTGACGTTTGCCTGCGCTCCTTTCGCAACAGCCATTTCCGGAGCATCCACTCCTGGCAGCGCCCGGCGTATCCAGGGAGGGGAAAAAAAAAGAAAAAGAAAAAAAAAAACCCAACCCAAGCTGTCTGGCCAAGGAGCTGGAGGAGTTCAAGAATGCTTGTTGGACACTGTTTTGAATTTCCAGTCAGAGAAAGGCTTTCTTGGAAAGTTGTGGGACAGAACTTATGGGCTTTGCAGGAGGTGTTAATGAAATCTGTTGCCCCAAATTGTTCCCCACGGTGGGTTTTTTTGCTTTATTTCAAGCAAAGCTGAACCTACAACACCCCAGAACCACCACTACAGAGGCACCTTTCTTGATTCTTTTCCTTTTTTTTAATCTTTTTTTTAAAGGAAGGGGCTGGAGGGGTGTTTTCTGCTCTGTTTGCTGACACACAGAGGTTCGGGCTCCCCAGCCCTGCAGAAATTCGGATGTTTTCCCAGCCTTCCCCCAAACAAGCAGCTGTTAAATCCGCGGTACAAAGCACAACAGCGAGGGCAGCCCCCGGCACGCCGAGCCTGCATCATGGCTGCTCCAGCAGCAAACAATTCCCAGGGAGATTCCCTGCTCCCTGCACCTCGCTCCACCAGCTCAACTCCCTCAAATCCGGGCTGAGCTCACACCTTGCACTGAATAAAACCATTCAGCACACGCTGAGCGGAAACAATAGTCACTCATAGAGGCCAAAATCAAAGGCACCGGGAGCTGCCGAGTTTCCAGGGGGTTCGTGCGCTCAAGTGGCCCTTTCCTGTTTATTAATTATGATTTTTTTTTTAATTTAAATAAACGCCATCTCTCACCCATTTACCACAGAGGAACCGAACCCCCCCTTCCTCAGGCTGGGTTTTACCTGAGGTTACACCAAAGCACAGCCCTTCTCCCCCCCCCCCCTCCCTAAAACACATTTCCATTCCCGAATTCCTGGGACTCGCAGGCAAACCCTCCTCCTCACCTGCTGCCCAGGTGAGGTTTAAAGCCATTTCTCCGTGGCTTTGACAAGTCCAGATCTGCACACACACACACACACACACATACACACACACACAGTTATTACCCTCTGACGGTCGGCTGGGAATGCAGAACCCGAAGAGTGAGAGGGCTGGGGAGGAGAAAAATCTTCCAGCCTGTCGGAACAGGCACCCGAGTTACACAACAGCGATCGCCCCGACAGCCACGGAGCTGGACCGTGCTGGGAAGCCCTGCACACCCCAGGCCACGGCCACCAGCCCACCCTCTGCCCCCCTGAGGGATGCTCAGAGATCCTGCAGGCCCTTCCTCTGGAGAAAAGGGACAAGATCACCCCAATCCCGGAGCCGAGACCCCTCACCCTTCCAAAACCTGGAGCAGAGACCCCTCGCTCCTCCTAAACACTGCGCTGACCCCACCAGGTGAAGGAAACGGATCA
>NW_020956748.1:92191-94946 GCF_003031625.1 Empidonax traillii | reverse complement strand
TGTGTGTGACATGTGTGTGTGATGTCTGTGACATGTGTGTGACATATGCATGTGACATGTGTATGACGTGTGTGATATGTGTCTGATACGTGTCTGATATGTGTGTGATGTGCTTATGCAGACATCATGCGTGTGCATGCAATCACGTGTGCTGTGTATGCGTGCATGGGGTGTGTGTGCACGAGCGTGATTTGTGTATGTTCAAGCGTGATTTCTGGGGGGGAGGGGATCATGTATGACGTGTGTACATACATGATGTGTGTGCAGGGCACCCCAACCCTCACCCTGCCCATTCTGCCCAGTTCCTCCCAGTCCCTATATGGGCTCAGACCAAGATGATTCCAAAGGAGCCCCCTGGAGCAGTCCCAGCCCCTCATGGGCACCGGGAAAGGGTTGGCACGAGGCTGGAGCCGGGTTTGTCGCGGGATCCGATGGATCTGGGGGATACTCGGAGGTGAAGCCGCAAATGGAGCCCGCCAGGAGCTCTGGGGCCCATCCTGCCACCGTGCCCAGTGCCCGGCACGGGAGGTTTGGCAGCTCTTAGGCGATAAAACAGCTTTACACTTTATTAAATATATTAAATCTTAATAATTAAATAGTTATGGAGCAAAGCTGGCCCTGCTGAGCGTCCCATCACGGTCGTGTCTGAGCAGCCTGGGGCGCGGGGTGGATTTTGGGACGGCGGTGAGCGATGCAGGACGGAAACAGGACACTTCGGAAAACACCAAAACACTGGCAAAGACCCCAAAGGGCACTGCTTTGGGAAGGGAGTGCCGGCTGCTGGGCAGGGAAGGATCAGCCCACCACGGGACCCCCGTCCCTGCGGCACATGGGGTGCTCAGGCCGCGCTCGACGCCAGCAGCTCCTCACCCCGGGGAGCCCCATGAGGTGCCAGGGTGCGGATCCGGCGCGGCCGGGGCGGTGCCTGGCCTCGGACCAACCATCCTTTCCCGGTGAAATCCATCCCTGTCCTTCGGCGAGAGGCGCGCCGGGCGCCGCAGCCCTGCCGGGGAATTCCTGCCGCCGCCGAGCCCGCGGCGTTCCCGCTGCCGGCGCCGGGCGGGCAGGTCTGGGCAGCTCCGGTGCCGGAACACCGGGACGGTGCCGGCGCTGGGTGGGTGCCCCACGGGCTAAGGGTGCAGCAGGGGATGGTTCTGTCCTCGGTGCCCCTCACCGTGGTGGCCAGCCGGGGGGCTCAGGGGGTGCCACCAGCCCCAGGTACCCGCTGCCATCCCCGCCGGGCAGATGAGACGTGCCAGCGTCGGATGTCGGATCCGGGGAGTATTTTTATAACCGACTCGAAGGTTCCTCCTATGGTTTGGTGTTTTGTTTGTTTGTTTTGTTTTGTTCCTATTTGTTCCCTCCTTGCAAATCCAAATAGCTCCAAGGAGGGGTGGGAGAGGCGGGGGCTGCGAGCAGAACCCCTCCGTGACCGGAGCCATCCTGACATTGGCCTCGCCGCAGTCCCCGGTGCAGCCCGTGAGTGGCCCCAGGGTGTTCCCGGCACTCACTGCTCCGGCTTTGGCTTTTCCAGGGAATTGTTCAGCTTCTTCAGCGTCTTTTTGATGCGCAGGGCGGTGAGGCGGGCGGAGGGGCTCTGGTACCAGCACTCCTTCATGACCTTCGCCAGCGCCGACAGAACCTGGGGAGGCACAAAAAGAGGGATGAATGGAAGGGTTTCATGGGGGGGCAAAGGCCTGGCTCAGGGTGGGAGGGGGGCGGCCCCCCCAGGACTCACCGAGTCGGAGAAGAGGCGGTTGGGGATCACGGGGGTCTGCTGGTCCACACACACCACCTTCTTCATGTCCTCGAAGCTGGGGTCGCTGGGGACGGCGTCGAAGAAGGGCGGCCGATACTCCTCGACGATTCCTGTGGGAAGAGGGGCCATGTGAGGCATGGGGGGACGGTGGGGATCACTCTCAGCCTGTGCGCTCTGCATCTGGCACGGTTAAGCTGCTCCCTGCCTGGGGGCAACGGGGGGAATCGCCAGCGGGATGTGCCAGTGCCGGTGCCCACGGAGCGCACGGCTCTGGCGCTGCTGGTGGCTCCAGCACCAGCTCCAGCCTTGACGCTAATCCAGCCCCAGCCCCACCATGAACACCAGCTTCGGCACCAGCTCCAGCCCCCAGCACTGCTGCCACCCCCAGCCCTCGCCCCACGGCCAGCTGGCCCAGCTAATCTCCGCTTAGTGCCTCCATATGTCCGTGCCCCCGCAGGGTTTAATCTCTGTGGGATGCCCCGAGCCCTCACCAGCTCCCTGCACCCCGAGGCGTACCCCCCAAAGCTCGGGGTCCCCTGGAGCCCCCCCATCCCTGATGCCCTGAGGCCGTCCTGGAGGGTGAGGCATCCTGGAAGGGTTAAACCCAGCCCAGCTGCAGGCCCTCCCTGCACATGGCTGGGGTAATTCGGAGTAAATGTGTAATCTGAGGGAGCCCTGGGGCCATAAATGAGATTATCCCAGCCAGACTGTGCCTGGGGGGGACCTCTCTCCCCACCCGCCAGCGCCCACCATTTAATTAATGATTCTAATGGGCTTTGCCTGCTGAGCAGCGCTGGCCAGGCAGCCGTGAGGAGGTTCCTCCCCGGCAGGGCACGAGGGGACCCCGTCCCTGTCCCCATTCCCGAGTTCCCAAGCCAAGCCCCGGCGGCCGGAGGTCCCGGCCGTGGCCGCTTTCCAGGCAGAGCTGGGAGCTGCTTGTTTTCTAATCAGCACTGAACAAACAAAGCACTGATTGAGTCTAATGGGCCCTTTAAT
>NW_020956748.1:86751-91425 GCF_003031625.1 Empidonax traillii | reverse complement strand
TCCTCCCCGGCAGGGCACGAGGGGACCCCGTCCCTGTCCCCATTCCCGAGTTCCCAAGCCAAGCCCCGGCGGCCGGAGGTCCCGGCCGTGGCCGCTTTCCAGGCAGAGCTGGGAGCTGCTTGTTTTCTAATCAGCACTGAACAAACAAAGCACTGATTGAGTCTAATGGGCCCTTTAATCAGGGAGCCGGGTGCTGACACTAGATTACAGTGTTTATAATTTACAGCTAATCTTCTGGGCGAAGGAAAAGAAGGGGGGAAAAAAAGAAAAAAAAAAAAAGGC
This sequence comes from Empidonax traillii, assembly GCF_003031625.1. NCBI lineage: Eukaryota > Metazoa > Chordata > Aves > Passeriformes > Tyrannidae > Empidonax > Empidonax traillii. Next base: position 91,143 of record NW_020956748.1, on the reverse strand, counting down.
AACAAGGGAAGGAGGGAAGGACGGAGGGAACGTGGCAGGGAGCCGGGGGAGCGAGCGGGACCCACTCACCGTTCACCACCGTGCGCCGGGTGATCTCCCAGAGCACCAGCCCGTAGGCCCAGATGTCCGTCTTCTTGTAGGACTCGAAGCAGTCGGTGCGGATCTGCTCGCTCAGCACCTCCGGGGCCATGTAGCGCTTGGTGCCCACGCGGGGGTTGTTGCCGATGTCCAGGTAGTCGCTGCCCTGGGAGTGCATGACAGCCAGTCCTGGGGGAGGGACAGAATCACAGTCGTTGGGGTTGGGAAGGACCCTTCAGATCTTCAAGTTTAACTATAAAAGGCCTTGGACAGGGCTGTGCTGGTGCTGTGTCCCAGGATGCTGCATCTGTGGGGCAGCACATTCCTGAGGCAACACATCCCTGGGGTACCACAACCCTGGGTACCACATCCCTGGGTACCACAGCCCTGGAGCATCATATCCCTGGGTACCACATCCCTGGGTACCACATCCCTGAGGTATCACATCCCTGGGGTACCACAACCCTGGGTACCACATCCCTGGGTACCACAGCCCTGGAGCACCATATCCCTGGGTACCACATCCCTGGGTACCACATCCCTGGGGTACCACATCCCTGGGTACCATAACCCTAGAGCACCACATCCCTGGGTACCACATCTCTGGGTACCACATCCCTGAGTACCACATCCCTGGGTACCACATCCCTGGGCTCCCAAATCCCTGGGTGCCACACCCCCCACCCCCGCCCCTCCATCTCACCCAGGTCTGCGATGCAGCACTGCCGGTTGCTCTTCACCAGGATGTTCCTGCTCTTCAGGTCCCGGTGGGCGATGGCGGGCTTGCCCTGGGTGCCGAAGATCTCCACGTGCAGGTGGACGAGGCCGCAGATGATGGAGGAGGCCAGGCCCAGGCAGGTCTCCACGTCCAGGACCGTCCTCTGCAGGAAGTCGTAGAGGGAGCCGTTCTCGTGGTAGTGGGTGATGAGCCACAGCTGGGTGCTGGAGTTCCTCGACGTCATGTCGGAGGCGATGAAGCCTGGGCGGGGGAGAAGAGCTGGCACCGTGGAGCCCCCACGCAGCTGCCCCCTCACCCCTGCCCAGCCCTGCCGGCCCCCCCAGCTCACCCAGGATGTTGTCGTGGCGCAGCAGGACGGTGTTGTAGATCTCCGTCTCGCGGAACCACGACTGCTCGTCCCGGGAGGAGAAGATCTTCACGGCCACGCTCTCGCCGTGCCACACGCCTCGCCACACCTCGCCGTAGCGCCCTTTGCCTGCCACGGCCACGGCATCAGTCACCCCAGCCCTCGGACCCCCACGCCCTGCCCGCCCCCAGCACGAGGCTGCAGACCCCTCCTGGGGGGGCTTCTTACCCTCCTGGGCTCCTTACCCACGCACTCCACGAGGGTGATCTGCCTGGCCACCGTTCTCTGCACGAGGAAGGGCAGCCCCGAACCGCTGCCCGTGGTGCAGTCGTCGTTCAGCAGGTCCTGCACAACCGGGGTGACCGTGGGGTCAGCACGGCGACCACCACACCCTCCCACACCTCGGGGGGGGGGATTTGGGGGTCCCTCCCGGAGCTCACCCACCTCCAAGGTGCTGTCTCCCACCATGGATGCCTTCAGAATGAGGTCGGTGTCGCTGAGGTCACTCTGCTTGTGGCGCTGCTGGGCCACCTTCCAGCAGAAGAGCGCCGTGAGCACCACGAGGACGAGGAGGGCGAGCAGCGGGACGAAGATCATCAGGAGGAGGTTGGGCAGGGAAGGAGCCTTTCCCAGGGCATCTTCTCCTGGGTGGGGGAAATGATGGATGGGAGCGTGATAAGCGAGGTCTGGGGGCTCAGGCTTGGACCTGGGGAGGGTGGAGGCCTCGGGGTTTGGGCTTGGACCTGGGGAGGGTGGCTCTGCACTGGGTTCAACCCCATGGGTGGCAGCTCTGCAGGCACAGCCCAAGAAGGGACCCCCAAGGACATCTCGCTGGCCCTGCCCCCCCTCAGGAAAAGGTGACTCTCAGGGGGCTGAGCGAGGGCAGGGGTGATCTGCAGACCCAAGCACACCTCCAGCCGCGTGGGCAGCTCTGCCCCTCGCCCCCGTGGCCCCACACCTTGCAGGAAGATGTCCAGCTCGGCGTTGCACATGCGGGACTCGCAGCACCTCATGCCGTACTGCTCCGTCACGGGCGTGTTGCAGTGCTCCAGGATGTTCTGGGAGAAGCAGCCCCGGTGCTGAGTGATGGTGCCCTCCTCCCTCCTCTTGCTGACGAAGCACACCTTGCCCGTGCAGGTGGGCTGGCTGCAGAAGGGCACGTCGCAGGCGCACAACAGCTCGTCTGCGGGCACGAGGAGGGGGCACGTTGTGCCACCAGACCACCCTGGACGGGGGCTGGTGGCTTTGCTGACAGGGGCACTGTCCTAGAGAGTCCTGAGCCAAATTTTGAGAGTGGGCAGCCTGGGACCGTCACGGTCCAGGAGGGGAAGGTGGCTGTGGGTGCTCAGTTCAGGGAGCCCATCCTGACAGCTCCTGGAAAATCACCTGCTCCCAGCTGGGATCCAAGTGCCAGCCCTGAACCTGGGGGTGGCATCCAGCCCAAGCAGCTGGGATTAACTGGGATGCACTGGTTGGCAGCACACAGGCACACCCTGCCCGCGGGGTCCCAGGGCTGTGGGAGCCGAATGTTGGGAGCCAGGGTGGGACCAAAAGCCCCAGACTCAGCCAGCACCTCCCCAGAGGGTGTTCTAGGAGCTGGGTGCTAATCCCGGCGTCTTTCCTGGAGCTCTTCCTGCCTTCCCCGAAGGCGCTTCCCTGTGCTGTGGTGCCGGAGCGGCTCAGAGGGCGCCACGCTCCCCGGCGCCCGATTTAGCTCTGCCCTTTCGCGCAGAAAATATCCCTCCTGGAATCAGCGAGTTCAGCGTGAGGGCAGCCAGGCGGCCAGCGGCGAGGGGACAGCGAGGGGACAGCGAGGAGATGTCTGCCAGTGGCCAGTCCCCCTCCTGTGCCTGTCATCCCCCTGCCCAAAAGGCTGCCCGGTGCCAGTGCTGTGGGGTGGTGGCCAGGCTGGGTTGGGGTTGGTGGTCCCGTGGGCAGGATGGGGACTCGGTGGGGACTCGTCCCCTCAGTGAGCTCTGCTGTTCCTCCCCGGCACAGCCACACTGTCCCCCCTGCACAAACACAGCCAGTTGGACCTGTCCCCGGGTCACCTGGGGCGCCCCTGGGATGCTGAGCAGCTCCTCGTGCTCCTCACCATCACCATCATCACCATCATCACCACCCCTGGGAAGACTCACTCTTTAAAGCACGTGGTGCTTTCCCAGCCTTCTCCATCTCCCCTCCGGTGATGGCAAAGCAATTAATTAACGAAGCCGAGATCCTCCCTGGGGGGTGGGTCACGGTCCCGCAGGGGCACAGCCCCTCGCTGGGGACGGCGCCGTCCCCGAGGAGCCCCGGCTCCCTCTGCAGGAGGTTATTTCGGGCAGGGACGCTCCCAAAAAGCCGAGGGTTTATTTTAACCTGCCAATCACCCCACCACGTTGGTACTCACCGGCTGCGAGGCCGAGGGACAGAGTCATCAGCGCCAGCACCGCGCGGCCACCGGCCCCACACGGCATCGTCCTGCGGAGAGCGGAGCGGTGAGAGAGGTTCCTGCACCCCCGAGGGGCTCATCACCAGCCCCGGGGGCTTTGGGAAGGAAGAGGGGGGACTTGGAGAGGGAGAGGGCGGGCGGAGCGAGGTAGGATGTGTTGCTTCCAATGGAGTTTGGCTCCGGACGTCCTGGGTACGGCCCTTCCTGAGAGCACATCCCGGGACCTCCCGAGCTTGGGGGACCTCCCGGCCGTGGCACTGGACACCACAGCTCCCGCCCTGTAAAAACCACGGCCCCCGTGGGCTCGGCACCGCTGGAGGTTCCAGGTTCAGCAGGGCCCAGGCCATGGGATGGAGCTCAACGCGCTCCCACCGCGTGGCACCGCTGGCCTCGGTCCGGGGCTCGATCCCGGCGGGGCTTTTGTACCCCGAGCTTATCAATGACACAAACAGGGGCAGCCAAAAATTCCCTGCTGTGCCTCGGGGGAAGTTTGGCTATTTTTTCTCTTCCTTTTTTTTTTTTTTTTCCCAACTTATAAAAAGGGACATTTCTGCCAAGGCAAACACGGCCGAGCCCCCCACTGCCCCCCACCCCGCTCCACGGCCGCGGGCTCCACGGCCCCTCCTCGGCTCATTCTTTGTGGTTCCCGACATAAACACGCCAAAGGCTCCGTTTCCTGCAATTGAAGAGCCCAGCCCAGCGCTGCCGGGACAGGAATCAAGATTGTTTAGATTCTGGCCTTGATGGGGCAGCGGAGTCACGCAAGCCCAGCCCTCGGGAGCGCGCTCAGACGCG
>NW_020956748.1:82114-86394 GCF_003031625.1 Empidonax traillii | reverse complement strand
GGCCCCTCCTCGGCTCATTCTTTGTGGTTCCCGACATAAACACGCCAAAGGCTCCGTTTCCTGCAATTGAAGAGCCCAGCCCAGCGCTGCCGGGACAGGAATCAAGATTGTTTAGATTCTGGCCTTGATGGGGCAGCGGAGTCACGCAAGCCCAGCCCTCGGGAGCGCGCTCAGACGCGGCTGACCCCGGCAGGCTCCGGCAGCGCCGTAAAACGGCCGGTTCCTCCCCAAAATAACTCGCTTGGTTGTCGCTCGCGGGGAGGAAACGGCGAGCGGGTGCCAGGTCCTGGGGCTGGAGGGCAGGAGCTGGTCCCGGGTGCCCCGTGCAGGGAGCGATGCCGGGCAGATCCCCATCCAGATCCTCGGCTGGGCCAGGAGCAGCTTTGTTTTGAAATCCCAACTCCCCTGGACCTGGGCTGGGCTCAGCTTTATTTTAAAACCCTCGGAGCTGGGCTGCAGCTCCCTGAGTGCCCAGGGTGCTCCCAGGTGGTGAATTCCCTCCATGGAGCCCCTTCCATTAAATCCCCAGCCGTTAGATGGCTGTGGGGTGTTTGCTGTGAAACACAAAGTGGGCAGGGCCCAAACCTTTGCTGTATGTGAAACATCACATGGATTGCCGGTGTTGCCAAGAGCAAACCTTAATCCAGAGTCATCCCTGGCATCCCACTGGAAAAACATCCTGAGTGCTTCCGTGACGGGTCAAATCAGAGCCTGCATCCCCATCCCTGTCCCCAGCCTCCCTCAGCTGCCATCAGGAACTGCAGCTCAAGCACCCTCCTGGCATCCAGAGCATCTTTCCCCACCTTTCAGGATTTCAACAACAACCTCTTGGATGCTGAGCTCAGGGAGCTGCACAGGAGGGGCTGAGCTGCCCCAGCCCCTCTCCCTGACGGGCACCGCTCCAGCCCCTGGCTAGAACTGCTGTCAACTCTCCCTCATTTTTCCCCGTGGCTTTTCAAAGTACACCCAAATTCCCCATTTCCCATGTTGATTCCAGCCTTTCCGTTGCAGCTGCGTGTTAACCTCAGCTCTCTAGCGAGAACGTGGTGAGGGATCCTGCCACTGCCACACTGGTGTGAACCCAGGTTCACACTCCCAGCCCCAAAATTCCAGCTTCTCCAACCCCGACCTCGACACCGGCGTCCCACGGAACGTGAAGGAAACGGGGAGCAAATCCCGCTTTGAGCTGCCCCGGGGGTAAATCAGGAGGGAAATGCTGAGCTCAGTGCAGCCCCAGGCCCCGCGTGCTCCCCCCACTCACCTACAGCATCCACGTCCCCACGGCACTGCCCGGCCCTGGCGAGGCTCTCCCGGCCGCGGTGCCGCTCTCGGAGCCGGGGCAGCTCCGCTCCGTGCCCTGCACCCCGGTTTGGGGGAGCTTCATGGGTCTGCTCCCCTCCCTCCACCCAGCCCGGCACCAAGGCAGCTCCCGAGGCTGCAGCCGTGCCAGCCCTGGTGGGGGGAACGGCCCCGTTCCCAGCCCAGCCCCAGGGGCTCGGCAGCCCCGTGGTCCGACGCGGCCGCTTGGCAGGAGCTCTGTGGTCTGGATGTGGGAGAAGTCAAAAAAATGTTTCTTATTACTGCCTCTTCCTGCCTGGCTTCTCTCCACCACTCCCAGCTAATAAAGCATTTCCTATTGCTGAGCACACAGCCACGACCGGCCTCCCTTCCTCCCGCTCACCGGGCCCCAGCTCCATCCTGGTTGCTCTCCCTCGCCCGTTCCTCCCTCCTCGTCCTTCGCCGGGCCCTTTCCCACTTGGATTCCCAGCTTTCAAAGCAAAGCCAGGCCCCTGCTGGGGGCACAGCCATCACGGCTCCTACCCTGGGCATCCCCAGGCCGTTGGGAGGAGAGCAGCTGGTTGCTTTGATGGCCATGGGAATGTTCTGGAGGGACGCCGTGGGAATGACCTTGACGTGCTTGGCCATCCCTCCCACGCCAGCCCCTCATGGGGACGGAGCATCGCAGCCCCTCAGAGGGTTCCCTGGTTATTCCATGTTGGACACAACACTCTGGGGGAGGGCAGGGGAGGATGTCACCCCCGGGGTGCAGCGTGGGGTCAGGGGGCGCTGCTGAATGGTGGCTCCACTGGGGATGCTGAGCCCGGCCGTGGGCACAGAGCCAGGCTGGCTGGGCCCAGGGGCTCATGCTGGCACGTCCTGGCTCTTCCCACACCGTGCCACGGTGGCCAGGGCTGGGATGCCGCCGGCAGGGCCGTTCCCACGGCGGGAGGTTGGGCACTTCCCGCTCCCCCAGATCACACGGGAAGCGCCGCTTCCCCTTTCGCTGCTTTCGGGGCTGTTCTTTGGGCCACCCCAATCTCAGCTGCCCCGCACTTCTCCCATCCTCTCCTCCCCCTCCAGTGCCTTCCCCAGCCCCATCCCTGCCTTTCTCCCAGACTCAATCCAGCATTGCAGCCTCTTTCCTAACCAGGTGCCAGGGCCTGATTTACCACCCCGTTCCCATTGCATCACCAGCCCCCGGTTGCATCACGAACCCACCCGGAGCCTCCTTGTGCCGGGGCTTTGAGTCTGGCCGGGCCGCCTCGCCCCGCTATCGGCCGTGATCTAGGAAGTTCAAACAAACAAAAGCACAAAACCAGGATAAAACACGAAGGACCTTCACGGGTGACCTTGCCCGTGCAGGGTCCGGAGCTCTGGGGAAACGGGCAGTTTCCATCAGATAGAGGAGCCGCCCCGGAGGAAGCCGGTGCCTGCAGACCTCTTATCTCCGTGACCATCTTTGCTCTGGTCTGCAGGTCTCTGTGATCCTGCTGGAGACCAGCCCCTCCCAGAGTTATTCCTGGATGGCTCCTGCATTCCCCCCCACCATGGGAGTAGGCACAGGGTGGGCATCAGCACCCCAAATTTATGGCTGCTGGCAGGGGTTACCCCAGGCAGCCAAGCACACCAGGTGGGGGCTGGTGCCAGCTGGTTTGATCCCCACAATTCCAACAGGACATCATTTTTAAATCATAACCATCACTGGGGAGGGATAAACACTTGCTTAAAAACTCCTAAAATTTCCTAAATCCTAATCCTGGGTGACTTGAAGGGCAGGGATGAGTGTGGAGCCCCAGGCCAGGCTGTTGCTCGGGCACTGCCGCTGTGGCAAAGTTCATTTCCCCCCCGGTGGGACTGACTGTGAAGGTACACGACGGACAAACCAAACCCGTGGCAGGCTCCTGCACCCCTGCCAGCTCTGAGTGGGGCAGACAGGGTGAATCAGCAGGGCTGGGCACCACCCGACAGCGCCGTGACCCGACATCTACACCGGCCGTGGCGCAACTCGGAGCCCAGGAGAGGCTTTCCGTCCCCATCCGGGTGCTCGACCCTGCCGTGCCATCCCGGGGAAGGGCACGGGCATCCCTGCACCACGGCCAGACCCTCCATGGGGGGGTCCAGCCACCCCTCGGGGTGTCCCTGAGCAGTTCCCAGAGTGGCAGAGGGGACGAGGGGGCCGGTGGGAGCCCGTCTGTCCCTTCCCCCTGCGCGGCGTGTGCCACCCGCCCCCGGCTCATCTGCCAGTCGCCGGGAGCTGGCGAGGCAGGCCAGCCACGTGCCGGGGAGCCCGGCCGAGCCAAGGGCTGGAGGGGAACAGACGGGGAGGCTGCAGCTCCTTCCTTCCTTCCCCACCACGATCCTTCCCTGCCCGCACCTCCCTGTGCCCCCCGAAAGGCAAAGCTGAGGCCCCGAAGTGGGGGGGTGGCAGAGGGAGAGTGTCCCACGCCTGGCCAAGGGGTTATTTATTACCTGGATAATTTGGGCTCTGAGCACTTCAACGCTGCCCATTGCCCTGCTGGGGTCACACCCTGAGTGCTGCAGGAGCCAGCAGCACCCCAGTTTCACCTTCCTACAGCCTGGGATGGACTTAAGAGGAGCATGAAACAGTGGAACAGCAGATCCCAGCAGATCCCAGGGCTCTGTCCTGGATAATAGTGGGGCTTCCAAGGGCAGCTGGGAATGGAGCCCATAAGCACCCCAAGGCTGGTTTCCAGTCTGGGCCTGGCACCCAGAGCTCCCCCATAGAGTGGAGCTGCTTCCCCTGATGTGTCCATCCACAACCCAGGAGTGGGGAATGTCACCAAGGGGGGGACAGGGTGACCAGCGGGCCTTGGCAGTGAGGGGGGAGCATTCCTGCCAGCCCCACAAGCAACCCTGAGCTTTATTTGTGGAATCAATCCTGTTAACATGGCAACCACTTCCATTTTAATTTGCTCAGCCACATTCCAACACACGCTGCAGAATCAAGAGCTCAGGGAGATCAAAGAGACAAAAAAAAA
>NW_020956748.1:71087-80962 GCF_003031625.1 Empidonax traillii | reverse complement strand
TTTGGGGAGGGGGCCCACGCTGTTCCCTCTCCGCAGCCACAGCGGCAGGAAGCGCAGGAAGCGGCTGCCCGGCCGGCGTGGCGGCATTGGCGGCACCTCCATCACGGCCTGGCCGTTGCAGGAGGACGAGGCGGTGCTGGGCCTCGAGGACAGCCCCGAGTCGGCGTCCGGGTCCGGCACGTGCTGCCCGAGGATCTCCGGCACGGACAGCCTGCGCTTGCCCACCTCGGGGGGGCTGTCGGGGCAGACGGTTTGGCAGGCGGTGGCCACGAAGGGGCTGGCGAGGGCCGTGGTCATCCTCACCATGTGGTCCATCACGCCGTCCTCCTCGGCGTTGCGGGGGAAGCTGAAGGCGAACATGGCGCGGATCTTCTCCAGCAGCCTCCTGCTCCGGGATTTGGGGCTCAGGGCCCTGGCCACCAGCTCGGCCAGGGCCGGCCACTCGGGCCGGTACTGGGCTCCGAACTGCTCCGCCCGCGGGCGCCGCAGGAGGGTCCGGATCCGCACCGTGGTCTCGAAGCGGCCGGTGAACCTCGCCCATTCCTTGGCCGTCTTCCCCTTCACGGCGTCCACCGCTTCCAGGTCAGCCCCTGGAGGCAGAGGGACCCCGAGAGGGTCACCCCACCCCGAGCAGCAGCGCCAGCTCCCCCCTTCTCCCCCGAAGGCCCCGGGGAGCCCCTCACCCGCCAGGAGCAGGGCGGTGACGCAGTCCTCCCGCCCCTGCACCGCTGCCTTCATCAGCGCCGTCAGCCCCCGCGGGTCCCGCTGGTCCACCTCGAGCGCGGGGTAGTAGTTGAGGAGGTAGTTGACGATGGTGATGTGTCCTTAACAGCCAGAGAGAAGCTGCGTTAGAGTTCCGACAGTTAATGGGGAACAGCGGCCCGGTGCCTGTCGGGGGGGGAGGGTTTAGCAGCTGTATCTCATGAGGATGAAGGTGCAGAAGCTTGGAGGGATCAGGACTGAAAGGGTTTGGGTTTATCTTGTTTTAGGTTTGGCTGTGGAGGGAACAGCCCTGGGGCACCAGTTGCCTTAGCAGAGAATGCAGGAAAGAGTCCAAAAAATGAAAAATCCTGATAAAATCATCAATTCGAGCAAGGATACAATGGGGTGAGCCCTGCCTTGGGACCCTCTTCCTTCCCCCTGGGGTTATTCAGGGGGAGGGACCCAGACCAACAGGGAAAACCATCTGGAGGTTTGGCCCCTGTATGGACCTTGGAGCCTTCGGGGAGGTAAATCCCAGCAGCTTTTGGGGTTTTCCTGGAGCACATGGAGTGGTTCCAGCCCAGCTCTGCCCCTCAGCATGACACGTTCGGGACAGAACACTGGAGGAATTTCCATTTCTGCACCAGTTCTAAGGTTCTGCTGGGGTGAACCATAAATGTAGCTGATGTCACACAGCCCTTGGGATCATGGCTTTCCCAGTAGCTCATTTTAGTTTTTTTTTTTGGGGGGAAAGCACAAGCCCCTTCCCGGGGGCTGCCCGTGCCGAGGCCGAGGGCGGTGCTGACCTGCCTGTGCTGCCATCATGAGGGCCGTGTTGCCGTCATTGTCCTGCTGGTTGACGTCGATGTAGGGGCACTTCCTCAGCAGGGGCACGATGTCCACGAAGCCCTTGACGCAGGCGACCATCAGGGCGTTCTGGAGAGGGGACAGCCCTTGGCACAGGCACTGCCCCATCCTCCCACCACGCCTCTCCCATGGCCTCCCCATCCCAAACCAGGCAGACTCAGGGTGGAAGGTTCTGCTCCAAGGATTGGGTCGACCCCAGGGGGTCCATTGCACCTGGGCCTCTCCCTCCTGCCCCACCAGCTTTAGCAACCACCAGCCTTCAGGATTTGCCTATTCCTGGAAAATCCTCTTTCTGCCCCGTGGGATTCCCCTCCCAGCCACTCACCCTCCCGTTGACGTCCAGCTCCGTGGCCTCACCGCGGGTCACCCCCGACTCCAGCCTCTCCCACACCAGCTTGGCATCATTCCTGGCGCAGCACTGGTACAGGGTGAGGGCCCCGGTGCCCTCGGCCTCCGAGGAGGACTCATAGCAAGGGTAGACAGAGTCATCGGAGAAGATGCTGCTGCTGTCCAAGGGCTCTGAGGGCCCCGAGGACTCCTCCTGCTCCTCCTCCTCCTCCTCATAGTACAGCTCCGGGTCGGAGTCATCCGGGCTGGGAGTGGGGGCTGCAGCGCGTTCTCCTCCACCGCAGGCATCTGTCATCCGGCCCGGCCGGGGGGAGCGAGCCCAGCCTGGCCCCGCGCCCTGCCTGGGGCCGGGAGCCTCTCCCGGGGGCACGAGGGGGCTCTGGGGACGGTCACTCCCCCTGTGCACACATGGAGTGGGCGTGGGAGCCGTGTGGGTTCTGGCATCCCCCTTCCCCCCCAGCTAAAAAACCCTCAGCCGGCTCCCAGCGCCCGGCACAGCCCAGAGGGAAAAATGGGGAAACGTTCTGGGAATTGGAGAGGTGGGTGAGTGTCCCGTGGCCCAGGTGTTGAATCCAGGTGGGCAGGAGATCGGGAATGCCTCCAGGGATGAGGAGCTGCTGATGGGGGAACCGACTGCCGAGGCAAGTGCCAGCAGCAAGGACACATCCACCCCTCCAACGCCACAGTCTGGGCCTGAGCCCTTCCCAGCCACTCTCCCCATCCTTCCAGCGCACATCCCAGGGCAGGCAGGCACCTTTCCCAGCAGAGCAGCCAGGAGCAGCTCCCAGATCCCCCATGGCACAGGAGCTGAGGGCAGGGACTCAGTGGCTGAGCCTGCCAGCGGGAATTAAACCCTTGTGCCGCTGAGCAGGAGCCAACAATTAATTGGTGGGAGCCCCCAAAGCAGAAAAAGCTTCCGGAATTCCACTGAACTCTCCCAGCCCTTGAGCATTCCCAAGCAGGGCTGGAGGATGTTCCCCTCACCTTGGTCTTACCTGGGGCTGCTCAGACCTTCCCCGTGGGTCCTTCTTCAGCTGGGCAGCATCCCTGCCCCAGCCAGGAGGGAAGAGTCACCAGGAGACTCTGGAAACCCCCCTTTCAGGGAGAAAGAGGTTTGTGCTCCGGGGTGAAGAGGCCTTTTGACACCAAAGCTGTGACAACCCTCACGTTGACGTCGGTTCAGCTACCCAAGAGATCTTAAATTAAACTGTTGCTTAAAATGGCTCCATCCACCCTGAGCAGGATCAGGGCAGGATTTAGTGTCTTTAGCCAAGGAGCTGATGGGAGCCCTGGGCTGTATTTTTATACCTGTCTCACACCGGTGGGATGGTGCTGCCTGAGCAGCCCCAGGGGCTCAGCTGGAAGTCCCCAGGTTACTCTCCAGCTGCCTTTATATCCAGGTAAATTGGCTTAGCAGACAAATTTGTGAGTCTGCTGGTCCTGCCCTCTAGCCAAGTGCTTGGATGTCTGAATGGTGCAGGTAAAGCCAATAAACTCTGAGATTCCCCCTTGGGAGGTGCCTTGGAGCCTCCACCCCACCTCCTCCCCTGGCAGTGGATTCCAAAGCCCTCAGGGCATCTTCAGCCCAAGATTTACAAAAAACTGGTTTCCCAAATTCCACGTGAAACCTGACTGTTCTCTTATCTTCATCTTTGAAGGGTTTTTTCTGTGTGTGGTTGGTCAGTTTTTGTGTGACTCCTGGGCTTCAGGGGCCAGCTGGGCTGTGGGATCTGGGAAAGGCCATTTCTAGTCCCAGGATCAGCTATTTTTGTGCCAAAAAGGCAGGAGTTTGGTGCCAAGGCAGACCGTGGGAGGCCACATTCCCCATTTACAGCAACCACTGAGATGGAGTCCCAAGGGTCACTTCGCTGCATCCTTGAACGTGAAAACACGGAGCAGATGAAGGATCCCAGCTGCTTCCTGTGTGCTGGGCTCATCCTGCTGGGAGGAACAGGCTGGGAATCCCAGTGCTGAACACCAGGATCCTGGAGCTGGAGCTCCAGACCGTGATGCTGAACACCAGGATCCCAACTCTGAACGCCAGGATCCCAACTCTGAACACCAGGATCCCAACTCTAAACACCAGGATCCCAACCCTAAACACCAGGATCCCAGCTCTGAACACCAGGATCTCAACTCTGAACACCAGGATCCCAAGGCTGATTGTCCAGAGCCCAGACACGGCGTGGCCATCGCGGTGTGACCCCGGTGTAACCACCCCCTGCCACCCTCGGGCTCTGCCTTATCTCCGGGGAGCAGATTTAGGGCTTAGGGAGTCATCCCCAGAGCCCCGTGCCGTAATCTGCCACCTGGCACAAAGTGGGAGGCTCTGAGCCGGTTGTGTAAGCCCGGGGCTGGGTGCCCAGGTAGGTGCCGAGGTGGGTGCCAGGGGAGGTGCCCGGGGCTGGGTGCCCGGGTCGATGTCCAGGTGGGTGCCAGGGGGAGGTGCCCGGGTGGGTGTCAGGGTGGGTGCCGCGGTCTCTGCCGCGGTCCTGCCCCTTTGCCGGTGCCCTCGGTGGGGTCGGGAGGGTCCCCCCCCAGCACCGTGGGGTCCTGCTGGGGAGGCAGGGCTGGAGAGGGGACCGGCAGGGTGGCACCGGGGGACGTTTCTCGGCCAGTCTTTCGTGACAAGGGGGTTTGCAAAGCCCGCGGTTGCCACCAGGGGATGCCGGAGGCCGCAGGAGGCGGTGGAGCCCCGGCCGGGAGCGGGGCTGGAGCGGCCGCGCTGGGAATGGGGGGTCCGACCGGTGCCTCCAGCACTGCCCGGGCCCCCCGCCCGCCGGATCGGCCTCGTGTCACCTCTGGAAGGGCAGCGGGCAGGGCTGGCTACTTTCTTCTGTTTTATTCTCATCATCATCACCATTATTATTATTTTTTTTTTTTGTAAGAAGTTTGTACGTGGAGGTCAAAGCATCCTCCCGACCGTCAGAGCATCCTGCCAGATGTGACGGCGTCCTGCCAGATGTGACGGCGTCCTGCCAGGCATCCCGGCATCCTCCCGGGTCCCACAGCATCTTCCCAGATGAGATGGCATCCTCCCGGACGTCACAGCATCCTTCCAGCTGTCATATCACCCTCCCGCAGGTGATGGCATCCTTGTAGCCGTCATAGCATCCTTCCAGATGTGGAGGCATCCCTCTGGACCTCCTGGCATCCTTCCAGATGTGATGCCATCCTCCCAGGCTTCATGATACCTACCTGAGCCTTCCCTGCCTGGGAACCTGTCCCTTGGGGTCGTCCTGGACAGAGGGAGGGAGGCAAGCACAGCTGGGAGATAAATAACCCAGCTGACACAAAGGAACGATCCCTTCCCAGCGCTCTGGATCCGGCTGCTCCTCTGCAGGGATGCTCTGCTGGGCTCCCCCTCTGCTGGTGATCCCGCACACCCTAAATCACCTCTGACCCTCGGGAGCCTCGGCACAGGTTGGGGGGGGGCTGGGGAGGGGCTGCAGGACAGCCCTGATCTTTCACCCCTCACTCAGGGTCCGGCTGGGAGCGCCGAGCCCGGTGGTCTGGCCCAGGTCACTCATCCCTCACCGCCTGGTCATCTCCATCACAAAACCAGCAGCAATAACTCAGCGTGGACGGGAAGTGGAGGGCGTTGATTTAGGTCTGGGGACGGGCTCTGCTCACCCTGTCCCTCCTGAGCAGTTCCCTGGGCAGGAGCAGGCTGAGGGGACACAGTGACACAGTCCCCATGCCAGTCCCCTGCTGCTCCCATGTTTGGGAAGTGGCCAGGACAGGGCTGGTGCTGCTGGGATCTGGGGGGACTGAGAGGTGTCTGGGGTGTCACATCCCGCTCCCAGCCCGACCATAAATCAGCGGTGGGTGTCACCAGAGGAGATGACAAAGCCACCCTTGGGCTGAGGGCCGGAGCAGCTCTGGGGTCAGGCTGTGATTTATGTCCCTGTGGATCCCGCTCAGGGCTTTGGGGTGGGCCAGGGGTTCCCAAACAGCGCTGCCAACTCCCATCCTTGTCCAGGCACCCCAGCACCTGCCTGCAGCCCTTTCCCTTCCACCAGAGGGACAATCCCCCCTCCGGGTGGGTCCTGCTGTGCCGAGGAATGTCCCTCCCTGCTGCCGGCGAGGACAAAGCAGGCAGAGCATCCGTCACACTCCGCTGGCCACCTCGGGGAGCTGCTGCCCCCGGGACAACAAACCCTTGTCCTGTGCCCGCCTGGATTCTCCTGGAGGATCCTGGGGGATTCCACGATGGCACACAGGGAAGCACGTGCTGGGAGCCAGGGGGATTCACCGGGATTTACCTCCCGTGCACGTTAAGAACCGTAAAGCTCCTCAGCCTCGGGCAGGCAGGGCTGTGACACGCAGGAGAGGTGAGCTCTGGCAGGAAAAAAAAATACGGAATAAAATAGAAATCTGACCTTAAGCCCCCTGAATTGACACAGAATTTCACAAACCCAGCGCAGGCCGAAAGGATCCGGCCCCGTCAGAGCCAGGCTCTGCTGCCTGAAAAGGCAATTAAGGACTTGGGTGCCTTATAAATTAATTTTTTTCTCATTTTTTTTCTCCTTGACAGCAGGATCAAAGAGGGTTTAGGAGGATTTTTCACTCGAGTTCTTCCATTTGCCTTTTTTTTGGGTTTTTTTTTTGGATTCCAGCTCAAGGGCAGCACAGCTGACATCCCCTGAGCCCAAACTGGATCAGATAGAGGGTGTCCGTGGGGAGCAGAGTGTGGGGACAGGCACTGGCAGCCAGGATACCAACCCAGGGGGGTGTGAGCCCGTCACCCCCTCGGCACAGTCTCCACACTCACACTGGGGAGAGGCTCCAGCAGCTCCCAAACCTGCAGCTCCATCCGTTCCCATTCCCACCCCGCCATCCTCCTTTTTAATTTGGGACCTAGGGGTTAAAAAAAATAAATAAATGCCAAGAGAGAGAGGCTTTTCTGATTAAATTACAGCTGGAGCCAGGGATCAATTTCAATTTCTCCCTGGTTTTTTTTTTTTTTTTTTATTATTATTATTTTGGAGGAGGGGGAAGCTCCGGGGAGGGCACAGAGGAGCGGGGAGAGAATCAGACTTGCTAATTCCCTCCTGTCATTATTCCTGAAGGGAAACGTGAGGTCCCTGGTGTGCAGGGAGTAATTTAGGGTTGCCTTCTATGAAATTTGGAAGGAGAGGGGCTCCCCCCACCCCCGGTAATTGTGTTTCTGGTGCCGCAGATGGTGCTGGCTCCGGGTCTTTGCTATAAAGAAGATGGATCGTGGCGTGTGGAGGGACTGAGCTCCGTGCTGAGCATTATCCATCAGCCCTTTACGAGGCAGCAGGAGCTGGGACAATAAGGAATTGCCCGGCAGGTAAAGGCCACCACGTCCAGGGCCCGCTGGCCCTGCCCCCAGACAGATCCCCCATCTCCACCTGAGGGTTTGTTTTTTTTTTTAATTCTTCCTGGTTGTGGCTGTGCCTCTCAGCCTTCCCACATCTCCGTTTTTATGGAGATTCCTCTTTTATGGGCTCCTCCCTTCCCCAGGAGCCCAGGGCAGGGAAGCACCGTGGTGCCTGCGGGGTCACTCGTGTCCCTGCGCACGAGTGGAGGGGCCCAGCATTTGGGCTGGGTCCTCGTGGGCCTCCTCAGGCTCAGGATATTCCAGGATTCCAGGATTCCAACTGGGAACACCTCTTGAGACTGCGATCTTGCAAGACCTGTTAGGCCCTGGATGTCTGGAATGGGAAGAGGAAGAGCCTGGCTGGTCAGCCAAGCCTGGAAACGAGCCCAAGCACAGCAGGGAAGGTCCCCGTGGGCTGGTGGTGGCCATGAATGAAATAATTGATTTTTTTTAACCTTTTTTTTTTTTTTTTTCTTTTTCAATGCTTGTGTCAGGGAAATGGCTTTGTCCTTTGCAGGAATTTCCATGTATTTATAAAACACGGTCACTTGAGCAGTTCCCTGGACGCCTCCTCTCCCAGCACACCCATCCTCTCCCTCCCCTCCAAGTGCAGCTGCTGCTGCTCACGAGGGTTTTCCAGAGGCTCTGGGTGTGATCCTCAGCCCCTGGAGCCGAGAGGGAGAACACCCCAGAAATTCCCTCAGCTCCAAGGAGTCTCCTGCTCTGGGAGAGCGGGATGATGGAGCTGCTCCCACCCGGATCATCCCTGAGTGGGGTGCCTTGAACCTCGGGAAGGGACCCCCAGGAGGGCCCGGGATGGAGAGCCAGGTTTGGTGATTTACAGGAGGTGACAAGGCCAGCTGGAGATGATGGATAGGAGATGGGAAACGCCGGTCCCCAGCTGGGCCCGGGGTGGCAGCAGCAGCCGAGGGGACATCCCCAGCTATTTATCATCCCTCCCCAGGCCCCTGCAGGGCTGGGAACACCCAGTGCCCAGCACGTGGGGGCCAATTAACCCTTTCCAAGGATTCCAAAGGGGTCTGGGTTGGGGGGAGAAGGCTCTGCTGCTGGGTCCTGGTTTTGCCCCCACTCCCTGTCTCTGCCTCAAAGCACCCTCAGATGGGTGCAATGCTGCTGCTCCAGAGGGCAATGAGCTGGGTGGAAAACAGCCTGTCCCTTCTTCCAGGTGTTTTTTTGGGGCAGGGGAGGGCTGTGCAGGGTGGGCAGACTGAGGTCAGCAGCTCATCACAGCAGTGAAGATGATGAGCCCCAGCACCCTCCAGGAGAGGGAGGGGAGTGCCCTGGGTGGGGGATCAGCAGAAAACTGCTGGATCCACAGGGAATCCCCCAGACTCCACAGCTCCTTGGGCCAGTGCTGCCTTATTAGATTTGGCAAAATATTAGGGGAGTGTTTGGAAGGTTAATTAACACAAGGCTCTGCTGCCTGGGAACGCTGGTTCAGCCCCGGGCCGGGGGGTCCGGCAGCCCACGGGAAATCAAATCCGCCCGGGACCACCCGGAGCCGCTTCCCAGCACTTCCCAACACCTCCCAGCACCTCCCAGCACCTCCCAGCATCTCCCAGCATCTCCCAGCACCTCCCAGCACCTTCCAGCATCTCCCAGCATCTCCCAGCACCTCCCAGCATCTCCCAGCATCTCCCAGCACCTCCCAGCACCTCCCAGCATCTCCAGTGTCCAGGACCAGCCCTGGCACTCACTGGCAGCCGCGGTGCCATCCCCAACCCAGGATGGAGGAAACGAGGGGGACACAGAGCCCAGGGGACATTTGGGGGGGGGGTGACACCGAACACCCAGGGCCGCCTGTGCCCCCCTTGGGGTGTCCCCCCAGCCCGGGACTGGGGTGCAGCAGTAACCTGATGCTCCCATTCCTGTCGTTGTTTTACAGGGCAGGGCATGTGGCTGCATTTTGTTTTGCCAACCCCTGCTTTCCCCGAAGGAGGGCAATGAAAGGGCCGGTTTATTGTGCCTCCCGAGAGCCCCGTGGCTGCCGAAAAAAGCAGATGCCTTCTGCTTAATCTGGCCTGTTGCTATGTAAACCTCCTTCCTGCTTTGATGTCCCCTATAAATACTCCATGTGTTTCCAATAAACTGGCATTTTTATCACTGGAGCTGTTAAAGGCAGATCTGTGTCCGATTTGTCCCCGGGCCCGGCCGGGGGGTTCGCTGGAGGGGGGAACCTCCCTGCCCTTGTGAAGGGGGTCATTGTACCTGGGGGTGGGGGTCCTGCACGGGGAGGGGACGTGGCCATGGCACCTCTGCCGTGTCCTGGAGGAGTGGGGTGTGCCTGGGTGCTAATCCTGCAGTCCCAAACCTCGGGCTTGGACCGCCAGAATCCCAAACCCAACAGCCCCCAGGACCCTCAGGGCTTCGTCAGGGCTCCCCCCTCCCAGCTCAGCCTCTCCTCAGGTGCTGCTCACCTGTGTTTTGTTCCAGTGGCTCTCACAGGCCAGCAGGAAGCCCGGGGGCTCCTTGGGGATGAGCTCAGACACCCCGTTTTTTTTATCCCAACCCTTAATTTTGCAGCTCCAGTGATGTGCTGGCCAAAGGGAGAGCAGGGAACGCATCCTGTGAGGAGCATCCCTGAAGCAAG
>NW_020956748.1:27394-70267 GCF_003031625.1 Empidonax traillii | reverse complement strand
GCTCACCTGTGTTTTGTTCCAGTGGCTCTCACAGGCCAGCAGGAAGCCCGGGGGCTCCTTGGGGATGAGCTCAGACACCCCGTTTTTTTTATCCCAACCCTTAATTTTGCAGCTCCAGTGATGTGCTGGCCAAAGGGAGAGCAGGGAACGCATCCTGTGAGGAGCATCCCTGAAGCAAGGACCTTCCTTCTTTCTGTGACCAGCATTTCCCTGAGCTGTTGGGGTGACACCCACACTCCGGGCACCACCAGCACCAAGCTGAGCTCTCTTGGAAGTTGCAGCACAAGCGGGCTACCAACCGTGGGGCTGGGCTACCGACGCCTCTGCCCTGTTGGGAAACAGGGGGAGGGCCTGGTTGTTGTGGGGGGTGTTTTAATCCCGGTTTTGGCCTGAAATGCGGTGTCAGGAGCCTGGCTGATATATGCTGCGGGAGAAGGGGTCGGCAGAGCCGGTATTCTTTATTTTGACAGGGCAATGAAAGTGTTATGTAGTCGTGACGCCTCCCCGCTGCTCCACCCCCCTCGGCCTTTATCAACCTGAAAGAGCCCAGGATCCTATTTATAACCTAACCTGAATTGTGCCGTGCCTGGGGAAGGGGCCACAAAGAGCAGTGATTTATGAAGGCGGAAAAAAAAAAACAATGCAGACCCTCCACGCTCTCCCCCGGCCCGAGGGGAGACCCCTCCACCCACCCCCAGCCCCATGGGGAGGGACCTGGGGGGGTGGTTTGTGTGAGGTGGGAGCAGCTCCTGGGGTTGGTTTTGGGGCTGAGATGGGAATCCAGAGCTTCCCAGGCAGCACCTGATCCCTGGCTCGAGCCACTCTGTGGACCCAGCTCTGCCCTGTCCCGTTGGGTTTGCAGCGTTCCTGGGTGGGTTGTGTTCATCATCCTGGGTGGGGAGTGTTTGGACCTCCTGGCTCTCTCCCGCAGCTCCGCTCACCTCGAGATGCGCACGAGCTCCTTCCTGCAGCCGTTTAATGGGTTTTAAATTAATTACTCGGATAAAAAGTGCTTCCCGGCGGCGCTGACAGATCGCAAAGCCCCTCGTTACGGCGCGGGGGGAAGGGGAGGGATGACAGGGAAGCTCCTCTCTGCAAGGTCAAACCACTTCCAGCCCTCACCTCTGCCTCCCTAATAACCCTGTCGATGAGCACCAGCAGCTTTGGGGGGGACAGGACACCCGCTGTCTCCCCGTGCAGTCACACCCACCGGCTCTCAGGGGTTGATCTGGGTGACTGGGTGCCACCCTCGCCCTGGTTCAGTGCCCCAAACCCACCCTCACCAATGGCAGCTCAGCTTTCCAGTGTCTCTTTTGGACTCTGAGCAGTTTGGAGAGAATTTGGGGTGCCTGTGCCCCCTCCCTCACCTGTGCCCCTCTCTCCTCCGTTTTGGGGCAGGGTGGTGACGCTGGTGCCACCAGTGGGCCCCTTGCCCCTTGTTCATCTGCCGGGTTATTGCTGCTGACATCTGAATTTGGCGTGTGGAAAACCTTCCCTTCCCGGGCCGTGACACGTTGATGGCTGAAGCAACCCAGCAGGGTTTTGACTTTCCCTGCCCTAATTGCTGCCAGATTTCTCAGCCCCAGGCCCTGCACTCCCCGGGGGTGGGGGGGGAAGGGGCTGCACGCGTGGGGAGCAGGATGGGCTGGGAAAAACCCGCCTTGTTTCCCTGAGACCCAGGAAAGAGGCGCCACCGCGATCAGAACATCAGAAATGGTCAGTGCAGAAGGAAGTCGAGGTGAGCAGCACCAAATGCCCCCTTAAGGATGCTCAGCCTGCTGGGAGGGGATCTCCTCCACCTCTGGGGGGGGATGTGCTGTTTCCCACCCTCCATGAGCTCCCCCCTCCCGGCACAACCCCCCACCCTGCGCTGCAGTTTCACACCGAGGAGCTTAACGAGGGTGTCGGTTCTATCTTAACTAATTTATTCTCGTATACATGGAGGTCAGCCAGGGTGCAGGGAGCTGCAGCCAGAGTGAGAAAAGCTCCTGACAAGGGAGATGCTGCTCTGCTTTCCGTCAGGCGTCAGCCCCGCTGCCCTCAGCGCTTCCCTTCGGAGCCAACCCCGGGATGTGGCACCTCCCTGCCCCTGGAATCGCCCTGGGAACCTCCAGCAGGTCCCTCACTCTTGGACAGGTCTCTGCTGGGTCCAGAGGATGGACTCAACTGAACCAATTCTGAGGCTCAGAGCTGTAGAATCTTCAGATTTAGGGCTTGCTTCATCAAAACCCCGCTCCTCTTTCCTGGTTTCTGGAGGTCAGTAGGCACATCTGCAGCGTGCTTGAAGTCCTCCCACTTGGCCAAAAGTCTTGCAGCAAGTCAAGAGGTTCCTCAGTGGAGACATCCAAAACGTCTGGAACGACTCCCGCTCAGAGTTCATGTTTCATTGTGCTTTGATTTATCATCCCTTGAGTTAATTATTGACCTTAGCCTTGCCTTGGTCAATATTTACCTCCCCGGCTCAATAAATCTTGACGTTCACCTCAACAGAAGTCAATATCTCCTTAGTGTTTATCTATTCCTTCTGTTGCTAATTTTGCTGAAAGCTTTTATTTACCCTTTGAAGCGCGTGGGGAGGAGCCACCTCGGCTCGGACAAAGCCCCTGCTGCTCCACGAGGGCTCACGTGGGACCTCACGAGGGTGGCACCGCTCAGCCGAGGCAGGACACCGCTCTCCTCCACCCAGCTCGTGAGATCTGGCCAATTTTCCACCTTTTCTGATGGAACTGGGACCGCAGCCTGGTTGCTGAGGGGACCGTGTGGCCCTACCAGCCAGGCTCGGAGCTGGACAAACACCGGGGTGGGAGGGAGAAGAATCACAGCTTATCCTTGAGTATTTGTGGAAAGACAGGCCAGTTCTTGCTGGTGTCACTCCTGCCTGGGTGCTTGGTCCTTGAACAGCCTGTGGGTGCCCTTCCCCTGGCTGGTGGTGGCACACATCAGCTGGAGGTGGCTGGGGACGTAAGGCTGAGGGCATGGGGGTTCATGGACTCCCCTCTCTCATCCCTGGTGTCATCTACAGAGCTTGGGCTCCTGAGCCCGGGACAAGCCCTGCTGGGTGCTGGATTCTGCAGCGTTGGATGTGGCCAGAGGTTTTTGTCTTAGAGCCATCAAATTGCAATTCGTGCTGAGTGGAGACTTGTGTTAGTGGTGGGCGTGGGCAGTGCCGGGTTAGTGGTTGGACTCGAGGATCTCAGAGGGCTTTCCCAACCTTTATGACTCCTTATTGGATTTGGGAATGAATCTCTGCTCCTTGCCTCTCCTTGCACGTTCCCTCTGCCCGCCAGGACCCCCTGCCATAATCCCTAATCTGTCTCCCCCCGCCAGCAGAGGGGAATAACCTCCATCCCTGCGCTCCTGCCTCCAACTTTTAATATTTTAATTGAGTGAATTGACCTGGAGTAGTCCATTGAACTCTGCCCGACCTTTTAAATAACAGGTCAAGGATTTAGCTTTGCTGGGCTGACCCCGTCCCTTATCTGCTAACGCTGCTCCTCTCTCAATTAGCTGCCGCCCCCGACCCGCTGGGCTTGGGACCACTTTGCCGGTGTCGCCGCGGCCTCCTCCACGCACGAGTGGGCAACGCCACGGCCTCCACGGCTCTGAAATGGAGATCATCCCTGCTCCAGGGGCGTTTGCTGTCCTGCAGCGTCCTCCTGCAGGGACAGGCCTCCCTCAGGTGTCCACCCAAGTGGCCAGAGAGAGCTTCAACCTCGCCCTTTACCGGCGGGGAGAACTGAGGGGGAAGCGAAAATGAAGCCACTCTAAGGGTCCTGTAGCAGCTCCAGCCTCATCAGCCGTGTCAAGGAGACTTCAAGGGCAGCTTTCTCATTTTCCTGGAATTTATAGGTTGCCAAGAGGAACAGCTCCTGAAGCAAAGGGAGGTCACCCCTCAGGAAGAGCTTGAGGTGCTGCTGGGTCCCAGTGAGAAGGTCCTTCCCAAGAACAACAGTGGGAAAGGGTTATCAGAAGAATCTGGAAGAGTCACGCTGTGAGTTATAGAAGGGATTTGTCGGCGTTGCAGCAGACCTGGGAGATGGGATCCTCCACAGTCCCATCAGCTCCAGCAGGAGGTCCCGTATGAGGGGCTAAACCAGCAGGTCCCTCACGCTCTGCACACTTGGACAGATCTCTCCTGCGTCCAGAGGATGGACTCAACACACAGGTGACCACCAGGGGGTTTGAGCCTCAAACCAGGTGACCTCTCAGGTCCCTCCCAAGCCTTCCAAGCCATTCCATGGCTCTACACGGCCCCTCAGGGGAGGTCCGGCCACTCTCTCCCACCCTTCCCAGCTGCCCTGTCCATCTGCTGGGCGAGGTGACCGGTGCCTTCCCAGGGAGCATCGTTTAACTTTTATGGGGGATCCGAGGGGGCCAGCGAACAAATGCAAAGATTTGTAAACCCATAAAACCCCCTCTTGATCCAATTTTATCTCGGCCAGGGCCCGGCTCCGGAGAGCGGCCCTGGGTTACCCAGCCCTGTTAAATTAGCACCGGGCTCTGCATTCCAGAGTATAAATATCTGCCATTGTAGTGCTGAGGAATGCGAGCGTGTTGGAGTCTAAAATTAAAGAGCTGGGACCGAGGCATCTCGGGTTACCAGAAACAAGACTCCATTGTGCTCCCGTCGGGGCTCCGGGGAAGACTCTGCGAGGGTTTAGAAACCTCCCGGCTTTAAATGCGAGGGGCAGACGAGCCTTTCACTGCAAAATCTGGGTGAATCCATGGATTTTAAACCCCTGTGGCCGCTGCTCCGGAGGGCAGGCTGCCTCACCAGGCGCAGGGAGAAGGATGCTCCGGGGTTTTTGCGGTGTTTCCGGGGGGTTTCTGTCATCCGCGTGGGATGCTCTGGGGTCCTGTCCTCTTCTTCTGCCTCAGCTTTAAGCACATGCCTAAATTGAGCCCCTCTGAGGCTCAGGTCAGTGTTAGTTCAGGGGGAAGGTGCTATAGGACCCCCTCCTCGTGCTTGGCCCTCACCCTGGAGCGCAGCCCTCGCTCCGCTCTGTTTCACACGCCGAGCCACCGATGATGCTCGGCTGATGTTTACTGGCAATGAGGCCGCTCGGGCAGAGGAATTTCTGGCCCCTGGAAGAAAACTGGTGTGGGGAAAGGAGTGGGAAAATAGGTCAGGGAATGGATTGTGCTGGGGCTGCGCTGAGGGGGTGCACAGATGTCGTTTGACCTGCCGGGGGTCCCTGTGCTGTGGCGTCCTCAGGGAAGGCCCCGACCCCGGTGGGTCCTGCAGCTCCGTGGAACCAAACCCTCCAGGGGAAAACCCTCCCTGCTTCTCACATCTCGTTGGCTGAAAAAAAGGGACAGGAGGAGAAAGAAAAGATGAGTCAGATGGAGAAATGGAGCAGAAAAAAAGTCGCATTTGCTGTTATTTGCTGGTTTTGCTCCCCCGCTTTTGCTCTTCACGAGGGGGTTGATTCTGCCGTCGTCCTGGTGCTGCTTTGGGTTTGCACCCCCAGCTCCTGCTTCCCAGCACCCAGTGCTGCTGCAGCAACAGCCACAGGACACGCAGCTCCCTGTGTGGATCAATCCCTGGGGTGGATCAATCCCAGGGAAAGCCGCTCTCCTTCCCACCTTAACGAGGGTTCCACGTCGTGTCTTGCCCCGACTCTGTGGCCGTCCCTGGTGTGACATGATGAGGGGCTGCCACAGCCGTGGGGATGTCGTGTCCCCCTTCCCAACCTTTGAATCCCACCCCACGAGAGGGCTCTTTGGTGGCAGCCTCAGCCCCCTCAGCGGCCGTGAGGCGGAGAAAGCCCAGAAACCTCCGTAAATATGGAGCTGTTTCCTGTTGCCGCCGCCGTGTCCCCTGAGCAATCAATTTATGGCCCCTAAAGCCCCTCTAAGTGGATTTGGCCTCTCAAGATAAATCTTCGCCCTTTGTGCCTGCCCCTGCTGCCAAACCGTGAGTTTTTTGGGGATTTAACCCCGGTTGGACCCTCGGATGGAGCCGGCGTCGGAGCAGCCGCCCAGCCCCGCGGTGGCTCTGCTGGCTCCACCCTGGTGGCTCGTCCCCAAAATTGTTCTCACATTGGTGGGACTATTTTTCTTAATTAATAAGGGGATGTGCTTGCCCTGGGGGGGAGGGGGGGGGGGTGAGATCTCAGGGCTGAATTATGGTTTTCCTGATGCAAACGGGCTGAACAAAGAGCTCCTGGAAGTCCCCTCCCTGCTCCTCTGGGATGAGCCCACAAGGGGTGGACAGGGGTCCCTGTTTATCCCTGGGAGCCACTTTAAGTAAATAAAGCTGCTAACAGAGCCTCTGCCTCCCCCACCACTGCACAGTTTGGGGTGAAGGGGGTCCCTGTGATGCTCTGGGGCTCAGAGCTCACCCATTTTGGGGCAGCCTCACCGCCCTGGGAGAGGAGGAGCCGAGCTGGATTTCAAGCAGGAGCCGGGATTCCCGATCCAGGGACGCTCCCCAGCCCCAGCTCCAGGCTCAGCCCTCACTGGGCTGCAAAGGGCCCTCCCTATTAGCTGCACGGATTTTAAGCACAACCAGATGTGGCAGATGAAGCTGTTAAACTCCTTTTGTGCTCTCAGCAGAGGCTGAGGGGGGGTGGGGGGGTGGTCCTGGGCCCCTGCATTGCCCCACACCCCCTCCACTGCAGCCACTGAAACCAGAGGTTTCACTCAGGCCAGGGAGGGGATGGTGCTGCTCAAATACCCCACGAGGGACACGAAGTGTCTTTAATTGCTAAAGCCAAGACTAAGACTCATTCCCCAAACTCATTCTGCTTATTTACGAGCATCATCTCCTGCAGGAATTCAGCACAAGCTCTTTGTAAACAAGAGACCCATCCCTAAGAGGAAAACTGCAATTCTTGGGGCCTGAAGGGCTTTGCTTTCCAAGAGCACATCCAAGGCTGTCCCTCTTAGGGGCTGGTGTGCTTTTGTTCTTGTCACTGGGAGCAGGTATCCCCAAATCCTGGGAGAGAGCAGCGAGGATCCAGCAGCCCCTGCTGCCAATAAATCAGCAGCCCTCTGTAATTTTATGTAACGTTAATAAATCAGACAAATGAAAATAGCTCGAGCCTTGTAGGGCATAAATCACCTTCCGCCCGGGCACGGTGCTTTAAAATAATTTGTAGATTGATGGTTGTCGGGCTGAATGAGGGAGTTGGGGGCCTGGGAAGATTTTTAATGACCACTGTGGTGTAATGTCTCCCCAGGCAGAATCCCAGCTCCTCCTCCCCCCTTCCCAATTTGCCAGCAGTGGCTCAGAGGGAACTGGGAGATGGGAGCAGGGGGAGAAGTCTCAGCTGGACACCCCTGGATGCACAGCCCTGGGTGCCCTGTGGTGGGATTTTCTGGGATGAGGCCCCCCAGACTCTGGGTACAAACTCATCAGTAGCCTCCACGTGGTCTTGGGATGGTCTTGCTGCCAGTGTTGGGTGGGTGCCCACCAGACTGACCCTCTCCCACCACCAACCCCTCAGCTCCTGCCCACCCATCCACCCCCTGCCCACACTGGCATCCTCCCCCATGGCCTCTGTGCCCCAGGAGAGATCAAGTCCAGGGTTTCCATGGGTTTTTTTTCCATGGTGCTGCATGTTTTACTGCTTTGGGAGGTGTGAAGAGTTAAGTGCTGGGCCGGAGGGTAATTGCTCCCTGACACGAAGGCAGCGTGTTCCAGCAGGATCAGCTGCTCTGCCTGCGGGTTGGATTCTTATGGATGGGGCTTCCAGTGGGATCCCGGGCACTTGGTGGGGCTGAGACCCCCCAAAAACACTGGTGTGTTCCCAGTCCCCTGGTGAGGGGTCCCTTGGTTGGTTCTTGGGGTCTCTCAGCCAGACCCAGCTCTGAGCACGGGCAGAGCCTCCAGCACCAAAGGGTTGGGATGAAAATCCTTCTCTCTAACCCTCATCATCCCACTGGGATGATTCATTGGCATGCAGCCACGTTGCTGGTAGTGCCACCAGGCCATGAACTGTTGACCTGCTCTTTTTAAGGAGCTGCTCCCCGAAACTGAGGCAGGTCCCGATCTGGCATCTCCCTCCCAGCCAGAGCTGATCCAAACCCCATCCCACCACCCAGGGAAGAGCCAAGAGCATCCCAGCTCACTCTCTCTCGGCTCTGTGGCCAGATTTGAAACCCTCTGTGGCCAGATTTGAAACCCTCTGCAGTGGGAATTTATGGCTGTTCCCAATCCCGGGGGAAGAAGGACATTAAATAATTAGAGGCCTCTTCGATTCACGCCCCTCGCTCGGTGCCGGGCCCTTGGAGCTCCTCGGCCCCGCTCCCGGCACAGCTGCTCCTGCTAAGGGAAGCCTGAGCTGAGGCAGGGACGTGTCACCCCTCCGTGAACCGGCAGCAAATATCAGGCATCACATGCCCACAACCCGCAGCCCTCGGATTATCATATTTGGTCGTTAAAGCCTAATGTGAGCTGTGGAATGCCGGCTTCCCTGTGGGAGAAGAGAAACCCCAGTGTTTCTAAGGAGAAGGTGTCAGCACGGATTTCTGCTGATGGTTTCTATTGCTGATCAAACAGAGAAATAATTAACGAATTCGGACTTTTGATTAGGAGTTTATTTTTTTTTTTAAAGGAATCATGGGGAGTGATTAGTGAAAATAAATTGCGTGACCCCGCAGTTCCCATCCAGCCTTTCCCCTGGCTAATGAGGTGAGGTTGAACTCTGCGAGCAGGGCTGGAAATCCGGCTCCCCAGTTTAATAAAAGGCAGCTTACGCCCAGCGAAACCGGAACCACAGTGAATGTCAGGCTCGTTTTATGGCTTGCTGGGATTAGTATCATTAGATACTGTTTTTGGGATGGCAGCGTCCGGATGGACGCGGCCGAAGTCATGGTCCTGCCCTCCTGGGAAGTCCTGGCCCCCGGAGGAGCCGCTGCTGGAGCCAAATTAATTGATTTGGAGGAGGGAGGTTGGTGGTTGGCATCTTCAGCAGCACCTTCGTGGCATCCCGGGCAGCTGAGCTGAGTCACCCAGGAGGGCTCAGGCAGAGGCTCCTGCAGCTCCAGCATCTGCCCAAGGACAGGGAATGCTCATCTGCTCCTTGGAAAGAAAAATGTGCCCTAATCCCTGAGGGATATGACACAAGGCTGGGGCGAGGGAATAATGCCGTGATGTGATTCCATCAGGGGAGAGCCTGGGGTGGTTAATTAAAATGGAGCAGGGGTTCGGAGAGCAAAGGGGAAGCAGCTGCTTTCTTGGGGAAAACCCACCCAAAAAAGGGGAATTTTGAGGCCCAGAGAAGGGAGTGTGTTGCCTGGAGCCCCAGCACAGCTGATCCCGAAG
The DNA here is from genome assembly GCF_003031625.1 of Empidonax traillii. Lineage (NCBI taxonomy): Eukaryota > Metazoa > Chordata > Aves > Passeriformes > Tyrannidae > Empidonax > Empidonax traillii. The sequence goes on along the minus strand of NW_020956748.1, from coordinate 60,996 downwards.
CCTGTGTGTATCCAGCGTTTTCAGGGGGTGGATAATGCCTTAATAAAAGGGTTGTCCTGTGGCCACCTCCCAGTGACACACTATCCTTGGGGCGACTGTTTTATTTTTGCACGGTAAACTAATAGTAGGAAAATATTCCAGGTATTTGGGATTCCTCTGAGAGCAGTTGGGCAGCTGAGGAGGACCCGGCCCATGTGCCACAGCTGCGTCCTCGGGGGCACGGGCAGGGCTGGAGTTGGGGTGCAGGGGTCAGGGATTTTGGGGGGCAGAGCTCAGGGATATTGGGGGGCAGAGGTCAGGGATTTTGGGGGGCAGGATTCAGGGATATTGGAGGGCACGGCTTCTGGGGTGCTGGGGTACTGGGATGCCGGAAGGTGGGGTGTGTGGCTGCGTGGATGCTGGGATGCTGAGAGTCAGGGTGTATGGATGTTGGGGTGCAGGAATGCAGGATATATGGATGTTGGGATGCTGAGGATCAGGATATATGGATGCTGGGATGTTGAGGGTGAGGATGCATGGACACTGGGATGCTGAGGGTCAGGATATATGGATGCTGGGGTGCAGGAATGCAGGATATATGGATGCTGGGATGCTGAGGGTCAGGATATATGGATGCTGGGATGCTGAGGGTCAGGATATATGGATGCTGGGGTGCTGAGGGTCAGGATATATGGATGCTGGGATGCTGAGGGTCAGGATATATGGATGCTGGGATGCTGAGGGTCAGGATATATGGATGCTGGGATGCTGAAGACCAGCGCGCACGTGTGGCACGCTGTGTGACAGGGAGTCGGGGTGCATGGGTGAAGGGACGCGAGGTCTCCCCCTCTCTGCCCCCGGTCCGGGGCTCAGCTCCCACCTCCCCGTCTCCATCCCCGCGCTCGCAGCGCGCCCATCCCCGCGGCCTCCCGCCCCGCCCCGCTCCGCCCCGCCGCGGCTCAGGGGCGGGCCGTGGGCGGTGGGCGGTGGGCGGCGGGCGGGGGCAGCCCCAGCCCCGGCCCCGGCCCCGGCCCCGGCCCCAGCCCCAGCCCAGCGCCGGCCCCAGCCCCAGCCCCAGCCCGGCCCCAGCCCCCGCCGCCCGGGGCCGCCGCGCCGCCCCGCATTGTCCGGGCGGCAGCGCAGGATGCGGCGCCCGGCACGGCCGCCCGGGCTGCGCTGAGGGCCCGCCGGCATGAGGAGGTGAGCGGGGCCGGGGGAGGGACCGGGGGGGAGCGGGGCGGCCCGGCCGAGCATCCCCCGCGCTGCCCGGGATGCGAATCCCGCCCCGCGGTACCGCCGAGCCGCGGTTTGGGGAGAAACCGGCCGGGCTGGGGATGCGGGGAGGGGGGCGCATGTGGGGGCCGGTGCTCCCGGTAACCCGAGCCCTCCCGAGGGACGGGGCAGCCCCCGCTGCCGGGGCCTTTGGCGTTCCCCTCCCTTCTTCCGCCTAAAAGGGTGCGGGGAGCGCCGGGGGACGCGCTCGTGACATGAGCCCGCCCCGGGGCGGGAGCCTGGTCCCGGAGGAGCCTGGTCCCAAGGGGAATCTGGTCACGGTGGCTTCCAAGCCCGGAGGGTGCCCGCAGTGGGGTGGACAAACCGTCCTCCTGTCCGTCCGTCCTTCCTTCCATCCATTCCACCCAACCATCCATTCCATCCATCCATCCATCCATCCATCCATCCACCCATCCATCCATCCATCCATCCATCCATCCTTCTGCCCACCCATCCCTCCTTCCATCCCTCCCTCCTCCCACCCTTCCATCCCCCCAGCCCTCCCTCCAGCCCTCACCCCCCAGGAACAATGCGCGCTCCCTCGGCCGCTGTCGCACGTCAAGCGCACGCCGGAGCGCTCGCCTTCAAAACAGTGGCGGCGTTGAGGAGCTGAGGGGGATTTTTCATTGGAAGCTTTGCCTGAAAAGTCCTTTTGTGTTTTTTTGCTTTTTTAAAATGGGCTCTTTCCACTTGGGGGACAGGAGGCATTTGGAAAGAGCACCAGGAAGGGTTTAAGTCACTTTATGTATTGTGTTCCAACATCAGTTCTCTTGGTTTTGGAGGCGCCGTGCGCTGGTTCAACGTCATTCCTCGTTCCATTCCGGGATCACAAAAGTGAACATTATCGTGAATTGATAATGGTTTTGTGGCGGATTTCGGGGAGCGAAGGTGCAGAATGGAATTCTGGGCAGAGCTGGGGCGCAGGGTGTTTGCTGTGGAGGGTGCAGGACACAATGACGGCTCGGGATGGATGTGCTGATGGGAACTGATGAGGTTTCTCCCTGGTTCCTCCCAGGGCTCTCGGGGCGCTGCCAGGGCTCCCCGTGCGGGCGCTCCGGCGCCTGTTTGCTCTCGAGGCGCTTCTGAATTAAACATTTCGGCAGGGCCGGAGGCCCGGGAGTTGTTTATCACATTAAACATTTGCTTTAGCTCTCTTCAGCAGAAGTGTGTTGACATTTTCTCTTGGGGGACTGCTGGGATAATGAATGGCACGTACTGTATTGTGTTCCTCGGAAAGCCGCGGGATCCTGCAATAACATAAACACCCAGGGCTGAATTCATCCCAGACCCGAGGGGAACGGGCTTGGTGTTTACATCCACGCTGCCCTGCACCGCAGCTCCCATCTCAACTTTGTTGCCGGTTATGAAAATATCCCAGTTAATACTGACTTTATACATTTATTTATTTATTTATTTTGCTGCTGACAGCTGCAGTTTCACTCCCCTGCTCCGTGTTTTAGCTGGAGAGCCTCGGCCAGGGGGAGCAGCTGCTGGCTTGCCCTTCTTCTTCTTCCTCTGGAGTGTGGAAATGGGGGGGCAGCCACTGGCTCTCCCTGTTCACCATTCATTCCTTTGGAGCAGGAAAGGGGAGCGACCACTGGCTCTCCCCACTCACGATTCCCGGAGCAGGGAAGGGAGCGCAGCCTCTGGCTGTCCCCACTCGTCCCTCTGGAGCAGGGAATGGGGGAGCAGCTGCCAGATCTGCCTGCTCAAAGATTCCTGGAGCAGGGAAGGGTTTTGTAGCCACCAGCTCTCCCCGCTCACGATTCCTGGAGCGGGGAAGTGGGGGGGGGGGAGCAGCCTCTGGCTCTCTCCATTCATTCCTCTGGAGCAAGGAAGGGTTTCACAGCAGCCAGCTCTCCCCCCTCGCAATTCCCGAAGCGGGGAAGGGTTTTGCAGCCCCGGGCTGTTCCCCTCTCCCGATCCCCGGAGCGGGGAAGGTTCCGCGGCCGCCTTTGTTCTCCCGCCGAGCCCCCGCCGCATTCTTCCCTTTTGCCATTATCATTTTGGTTAAACAGAGCGGCGCGTTGGGAACCATATGGATCATGTTAACAATTGCTTATCTGGAGTCGGTGTTTTCTCCTCCCTCCCTCCCCTTTCCAGGCCTTTTCCTCCTCCCGAGGGCCGGGGGGGGGCTTTGAGAGCATCTCGGCTTTGGTGCCGGTTCGAGGCGGCCCCGTAACCCAAACCCTTCTGGGCATCCCATTGGAGTTAATTCCCCAGGGGAAAACGTGGAATAAACAAGGAGAAATCTCCAAAGGGGTTTTCCCTGGATGCTCTGGAATACAGAATTCAGATGTTGAAGAACCCAGGGTGTCTGTGCCCATCAATGGGCTTCCCCCCCCACTGCAGCTCCCTCCTCTGCTTTATTTGGGGAGGCCAGAACCTGATCCTGATGGTGGTTTGCATGTTCTGATCCAGGATGGGCTGTGTTTTTCCCAAATCCCTCCTTCAGGCTGCTCACAGATCTGTATCAGAGTGCCTGGATAAGTGGGCTGAAAGTTTTGAGCCCTCACCCCAACATCCACCCTCTGCTCCTGGCACTTCCAGTAGCCACGGGAGGGGAAAAAAAAGCCCAAAGGATGTTTTTTTGGGTGACCAAATACAGCTGTGAGGGCCCAACCTTAGGCCCAGGGAGTGGCCATCGGGTCACTTCGTTCGCCTCCTCCTTCCCTCATGGAAAAGATAAACACAAAAGCCTCCGGGAGCGATCGGCTCCAGAGCCGGCAGCGCATCCCGCAACGCTCCAGCGGATTAGAGGGAATAAAGTGACTCTGGACATCATTCCCCCTGAGTGACAGCATCTCTAGTGTCCTTCAGAAATTCCTGGAAGGAGCCAGGCAGCGTGTGCCAGGGCATCTGCAGATGCTGCCAGCTTCGTTCCTGTTAGTTATTTGTGCATCCTCCCAGCTGAGGGGATATTCCTGAGGGTAGGAATGCCACAAACAGCCAAATGTTCTCCTTTCTTCTCTTTACTCTCTACTTTTCCAATTATTTGGGCTTCCTGTGCCTCCTTTCTTGCGTCTGGAAGGAGGTGGGTGGCTTGTAGGGAAGGAGAAATCCCTCAAGCCAGAGTTTACAGCAGCAGATGTGGATTGGAGCGAGGATTCCTGGAGGGAATTTCCCTGCGATGACATTAATGCATCCAGAGAAGCGCTGGTGACCCTTGTGCGAAGCTGACCCTCGTTTCTGCCTTTGTAAACACTCCTCAGTTTCATTTTTTGAGCTCCAGTGGTTCCGTGGCTGGAGGGAGCTTTGCCGTTTGACGGGGCTGTCCGGAGGCTCCTTTTGTCATCCCAGGGCAAATCCCGCCGCATCTGCCCAAGTGTCAGCTGGAATTTTGCAGGAAAGCTTGGGGCTGGTGGCTCCCAGCATCTCATTCCTCCCTCCTCTGCCCTGGCTCCAGCTCTGAGCCCAGCAGGGCAGGTCCTTCTCTGGCAGCTTTTTAGCAAAATAAAGATGTTTTCCTTCTCTTTTGGGCACAGAGGGATGTGCTGGTAGTGCACGTGTCTGCCAATGTCATGGGGCTCTGGCTCAGGGAAGTTCATCCCAGATGGTGATACTGATGGTGGTGCTGGTGGTGCTGGTGGTGGGACACACGTGCCGGCGGCGTCACCCAGCTCCGATCGAAGGGAACTGTTGGGACTAAACCCCAGGAGCCTTAGGTAGGAAAATTACCATTGCTGAATCAGCAGCATAAACCAGTTCTTCCCAGTGCCAGCCCTGGCAATTCCCAGTTCTGAAAACCAGTCTGTCCCCTTGCCAGGTCCCACTACCGTGATGGCTCCTGGAATGTTTTCCTGTCGATTTTTCCTTTGGACTCGGCTTGTTCGTGTCATGAGAGGACTCTCCTTGTTTTCCATGGAGCTTTTCCTGCTCCGTATATCCCATCCTGGTGGTGCAGAGGGTGCTGTGCCCTTGTGGGGCTGCCCAGAGTGTCGGGTCTGGGAGCAGGAGTCGGGAATCAGCTCCGTCTCTCTGCAGCGAAGTTTATTTTGCTGTGTGACAAGGGCGTTGTAAAACCTCCCCCGGCCTTGTGTCCCGGCAGCAGCTGCAGTTACTGTTGGTTAAATTGTACCGATGGCCCTCGTGATTCCCCCGCCCTGGGGCTGCCTGGGGTCGCTTATCAGCGGCCCTGGATCTTTATGGGGGCCCCGACAAACCTGGCCGAGGCCTCGCGATGCTGCCAGAGAGAGCTGGGAGGGTGTGAAGGAGAGGTTTTCTTCCTGGCTCCTTTCTCCTGAGCACAGACAGCTCAGCCAGGGGGAAAACCGGGAATGTTTATTTAACTGCAGTGATGCCGCCGTGGCCTGTGCTGAGGCGGTGCCTGCGGGGTGTGGGTTGTCTCCCCGGGGTACCCTCCCTGGGTGGGCTGCTGGGATCTACTCCTTGTGCAGGGATGCTGGGGTGTCCCCCCCGAACCAAAATGATGGGGTGCCCTCCCCGGGCTGGGATGTTGAGGTGCTCCCCCCCAGGAGTGGGATGTGCTCCCTCTGGGATGCTCGGCTGGCAGAACTGTGGTACCCAGGCCAGTGTTTTCCCTCCTCAGAGGAAAAAAAACCACTTTCCCCCCCCGCCCCTTCCTTTTTTCCCCAAGAAAGTGAAAACGAATGTCAGGCCAAACTGCACTTTAACCCACGCTTGTCTTGCCTACAGAAAAACCAGCTGAGTAATCGGCGAATAAGGAGCCTCTCCCTGCCCCGGCGGAGCCGCTGCGCACAAAGGCTCCGCTGTGTAAATAACGGGAGGTGCGCCGCTGGCTCCGGGCTGGGGAGGGGGGAAAATTGCGGCGTCAGGGATGCTGGAGCCGGACCCTCCGGCCGTGATTAATCTTCCCCAGCCTCCGGAGAGCCGCGGGACGGGCTGCCGGGGCGCTTTGTGTGCAGCCGCCGGGAAGGGACGTTCCCGTTTCCCTTTGGAGAGGGAAGCACTTGACTCTGCTCCCCCTCGTCCCGCTGCTCCCGGAGCGGGATAATGCGGGTGTAATTGATGGCGAGAGGACTAATGGCTGCAGAAATGTGTAATTAAAGGCCAGGGGTGACGTGTGGCGAGGCCGGGCCGCGCGCGGGGGGTTACAGAGGTTGAGTGTGTTTTGAAGGGCTCGTCCTGCGCGTCCCGCCTTGGGAGGGGCAGGTCTGCCTGCTCGGGGTGGATGTGAGCGGGGAGGGGTGGGATGGGGGAGTTTCTTACCCTGTAGCTGGATCTGGAATCGCCTTGGGGCCTCAGGTTCTGCCTCCTGTCCCCCGTCCCAGCCTAGAGCTCCCTCTGGCTCCCAGAGCTTCTCCTCCTCCTCCTCCTCCCTCCAAACATGGCTCAGGCCACGTGTTGTCCACAGAAATCTGCTGAAATTCCAGCGTGCCACGGGCTGGTTGGGCTTTGCCAGAGCTGGGAGCCTCCACGCTGGGACAATGGCTCTGGACCCTCCTGGGGACCCCCCTGGGGACCCCCCTGGGGACCCCCCTGGGCTGCTCCCGATCCCTGGGGAGCCACAGGCAGGACTTTGTGCCTGGGATTGGATATCAGGCAGGACTTTGTGCCCAGGATGGGATCTCGGCCACTCGAGCCGTCACCTCCCAGCTTTGGAAGTGCCACTGATGGGGAGCCAGGCACCAAAAAACCATCACTGCGGATCTCACCTTGGGCCATTCCCATCTTCCTCCTTCTTGGTGATTACTTTGTAATGAGTGGCTGCTGGAAAGGGTGGAAAAGGAATTATTTCTGCTGTAGGATCAGCTCGAGGAGACGGCAGCCCCCAGGGATGAGCTCCCAGCACCAACAGTCCCATTTCCTGGTGACACTTTCACTGCAACACTGCTGCCACCTGATTATTCTTTAACATTTTGGGGGTTTCTTTTGGGAGGCGACCCTGTGGGGGCAGGTCGAGGTGTTTAAACCACAGGCTACAATATTTGTGTGCACATAAATACACGGCCTGTGACAGATATATAAATATAGTGATATATATTTATATATATATATATAAAATGATAATGTAGTGCTGTAAATGATGGTGTATACTTATAATTGGCTCATAATAGCCACAGATCCATGCAATCCCAGAGTGCAGAAGGTGGGGTTGCAGCAAAGGATCCCCCAAATCAGAGTCCATCCATCCCTCCCAGCACCAGGAGCTGCGGCCTCGGGTGCGGACGAGGGCAGCAGTGTCAGCAAAGAAAGCAGCCAGAAAAGGGGGAACTTCTGGAAAATCCATTAGTGAATGGAGTGCAGGAGGGAGCTGGGCTTTTCAGGCTGCCAGGGCGGTGTTTAAAAAAGAATCCGCGAGTCAAAAGGCTTGTGAAAACAAAAGCCACGGCGAGAGGCTGAGAGGCCTCCCCTGTCCCGCTCCGGCGGGAGCTGGATGGGGGTCCCCGGGGATGGGGTCGGATCCCTCATCCCCCAGGGCGTGTGTGTGTGGTGGGGACAGCGAGGAAGGAGGTGCAGGAAGGATGGAGAGGAGGAGGCCGTGCCAAATCCCCGCGGAGCACGCTGCCCGGCAGGCACCGAGGCGGAAAACGCAGCGGCCTCGGCGGTGCTGGATGGGGCTGGGAGGCTCCCCAGAATTAGAGTTAATTAAGATTGATTCGTTCCGTGGAGTAGAGGAGCTGGAGCGTTGCTGCTGCTGCTGCCGCCACGGACGGTGCTCAGCGGGAATTATCTCCCTCCTGCAGCCCCTTCCCCGGCACTGACCCCCCCGAGGGCAGATCCTGCAGCAGATGGACCCGGGGCTGGGGGCTCCTGCCCCTGGGGGGGTTCATTACTGGACCTTCATCCCAACAGGGATCTGAGCAGCACCCATGGGACCCTTCCTGGGACAGGCTGAGGCTTCTCCTTCCCCTTGAGGTGGCCTGGGGGACGGTGGGATCCGGTGACCTGAGCACTCAGGGATGCCCCTGGGAAAATCTTCCTTCAGGCAGAGTCCTGGGGGAGCCCACAGCTGGAATGTGGAGCCCACAGCTGGAACATCACCCCCGAGGGAGGTCCTGCAGCAGTGAGGTGGTTCAGGGCAGGAGAAGGTTCGTTGGAGGAGTGTGGACACTGTCAGAGGGAGCTGAAGCCACCCATGGCAGGGAGTGGGCAGCACTGTGATGGATTAATGGGATCATTAATCATTTGGAATTAATGCCCATCCTTGGCGCAGCAGAGGGATCGTGCTGGTGGAGCGGAGCTGAACCAACTCCAACTTCCAGGGGGTTCTAGACCCAAACAAGCAGCTGAGCAGTTTTGTCCTGTGTTCCTGGGGGTGGCGCAGGGCTCAAGGCCGGATCTCAGCAGCCTGAGGGGTCCAGGAGGCCTGGAGGCAAGTGGTGCCAAGAAAAACAGAAATGGCCAAAGGAGGCTGGCTTTTTTCACTCCTTTAGGCCCGTCTTTCTTATTTCTATTTTAGTTCGTTTCGCTTCGGTCTGTTTTATTTTGCTGTGCCGTGCTTTGCTTCGTTTCATCTCGTGTTATCATCGGTTTTGTTTTATTTCGTTTCGTTCCCATTTCCTTTTTATTTTCCTGCCACCCACCTTCTTCCACCGATGCTCGGAGCAGAATTCCTCCAATCCACCCCCCCCCACCCCTTCCCCGGGTCACCTCCTTATTAACAGCGCCCAGGTTTTATTGCCATGTCCCCTTGATCCCGGAATTCCCAGGCCAGGGGCCGTGACTCCGTGTCCCGCGGGTGCCGTTGGCGGTGGGTTCCTCTCCCCTGCCCGTGACAGATGGGGACGTTCAGCTGCTGCCGGACCCGGATGAATTTTTCATTCGGGGGCAGCACAGATGGACAACGGCCCGTTGGTCACTCCCGGCCCGTGCTGGTGTCCAGCTGCTCTGCACTTGATATATGAGCGGCCGGAGCGGCCGCTGGAGCCTTGGGATCGCCCGGGATCCTCCCCGGGGGTGGAGGGGGGGGTGGGAGAGGGAGGGAGTCAGCCCAAATCCTTTTAACACATGTCCATTGACCCTGCTCTGATTGCAATCCCAGCCCTGGCTGGGGAGGGGACGGGCAATGTCGCTGCAGCTCCCCCGGTGGGTTTACCCCCTCCCCCCCCCCCCCAAAACTTGGTGTTTGCCACTTGGAATCCCCGCCTGGGCTGGGGTGGGGGTGGAACCTGAGACCTGAGCGTGGCTTTGTGCCTGGACCTGCCTTTGGGACGGGCTCTGCCTATTCCAGACCCGCCACACGGGGACTGATCGGAGATGACCGAAGTGCGGCCTCAAGACCTGTATCAGCATGCCCAAATATTGCTTTAATCCCCAGCCTTAGTGCTGGAGCAGCTCCGAGACGTTGCCACGAGCCCCGGGTCCTCTGTGAGGGTCAGCACGGTGTCTGCAGGGTCATAATTGTGATTTACAGCCCTGATTTCACTCGGGTGGTGCCGTTGCACTTTCCCTGCGCTGCTCCCAGGAGGCAGGGACGAACCCCAAAGCTCTGGGGCTCTGCTTCGGGGAGATCATCAGGAAACACATCATTTAGAAGAAGAAAAAAATCGTTCCCATCCCTGGGCAGGCTTGGGGAAGTCTCTTCTCTCCTGCTCTTTGTCCAGACCCACCACTGAGTGCACAGTCCAGCCTGGAAGATCCATCACACACATCCCGTGTTTTTGGGGCTCCTGAGGGCTGTGGGAGCGCTCAGTGAAGGCTGGGCTGTGCAAGGAGGCTCCAGCATCCTGGTTTTCTCTCCCCTGACCCAAACTTTGCACGGCAGAGCGTTACAATCCTGGGAAGTCGGGCAGCCCCTGGAAGCGGGGAAGCTTCTGGGAGCTGATCTCATCGGACCACGCTGCTGTGGGAATTTCAGGGATAATGGGGCTGCTCAATGGATTTTGGAAAGAGCATAACTGCTCCGAGTGACAGCGGGGCCCAGAGGAGCCGTCAGCGTTAAACCGGCACGACAGCGGCGGGAGCACCGTGGGGTGGAGGATGGAGGAGGCTCCGCGGCTCATCCCGGCACCCGAGGACTGGGATGATCCAACCAAAGGGTTCAGCCCATCTGGATCACTCCCTCCAGGGGCTGGTCCCTCTTCCCAGGGCTCCAGAGGGAGTTGGGCTGGGTTTAAACCCTGGCTTTAGTGCATCCCCAGCTTGGGCGTGTTTGCTCCTGTGCGTCCCTTTGCCTTCCAAATCCACTGGAGCCCTCTCCTGATCCCCCCAGGGAGGTGGGATCGCTGCAGCCACCAGCAGATGCTGCCTGCGGGTCATCCCTGCGGGAATTTTGCTGGAGTTTCTCTGCACCACCATCAGCACCGCGGGCGTGGGGCCAACACGGGCGTGAGGACACGCGTGCACACGTGTGTGTGTGTGTGTGTCCGTGTGCGTGGTGTGCTCTGCACACCAGGGCTGGGGATGGGATATCCCTGTCCCAACAAAGCCCCCTCAGCCCGAGATGCTGCTCTGGGGCAGCCCAGCGTCCCGAGGCCTCGTGGCCGAGGAGCTTCTCCCGGGGTGGGGGCGGCGGGAGGCAGCGCACCCCATCCCCACGCCGAGCCGTTGGACACCCTCGGTGGTGCTCCCCGCTAAAAACCCCCGAACAAAAGCCCAGTTCAGAGTCGCTGCTGAATAGATTAACAAGATTTCCATAATTAGGGCGGGCGGGAACAATAGGATTCTCCCTGCCCAGCCCCCCTGCCCGCCTTTGTCTTGCGCTGGGGATAATGGGCAGCAGCGAGGGTGGGAACCGGCCCGGCCATTTGGTCACTGGACAGTAATTTTCTCACACTGCCAAGGGGAGCATTGAAACATCTGTCCCGCTCCGCCGCCGCTCATTCACGTCCCATTTCAACCCTGACAACTCCTCCCCTGCCCGCCGCCCTCCCCCTCCCTGGGTTTTCCAGGGATTTGGGTCTTTCTCCTCCAAAATGCATCTTGTCCCTAAAGGGCTGGTTGGCACCCCAGGATTGCAAACCTGCAAGGGTGTAAACCCCCTGCCCTGCTCCTCAGGGCAGCTCCAGGGCTCAGGAATGGGGGCTGGAGGAGCTGTGCCATCGTGGTGGGTGTCCAAGCCACGCACCACGGCACGGGACACGCTCTGCCAGGCTCTTGGAAAAGCAATTCCATCACTGGGCCGGTCTTGAGATGCCGGTTTTTAGCTGGCAGCGGGGTTCAGGGGTTGGGATCAACCCTTGGGGCTCCAGGAGGATCTGCTGCCCCTTCATCCACCGGGAGCTCTTTGATAATGGCCACGAATGCAGGAGGAGGGCGGCTCAAGCCACGCAAAGCCACCATCTAAATCCTCTTGTGGAAGTTTGATATCCAAAGTGGAAGCACAAATGCCCTATAAGTCAATTAAAGCATTAAGTAATCTAATTGTGCCGTGGCCACAAAGTGGCTTAAAGGCTGCGAGCGGAGAGTGAGGGGGGCACAAGGTCCCCGCCTGGCCCTGGAATCGGCGTCCCCAGAGGCGATGGCTGCAGGATGGGGGGGACAGGGGGACCACAGCAGGGTGGGGAGGGGGACACGCTGGCACCGCCCTCAGAGGCCGCTGTATTTGGGGACTGGAGCAAGAGAGGGTGATGCCGACCCTGTGGAGGCCCCCGTGGTCAAAGGGGATTTTTGGGGTGGAAGAATTTCTTCGTGGAAAGGGTGGTCAGGCCTCGGAAGGGGCTGCCCAGGGAGGTGGTGGAGGAGTCCAAGGGAGGACTGGGCGTGGCAAGGTGGGCGTTGGGCACAGGTTGGACTCGGTGATGTCCGAGGGCTTTTCCAGCCTCAAGGATTCTGGGATGCTGTGAAAGTTTAGAGTGAATGGAAGCATCTGGGGGGGTGTCATGGGGCACAGGCCAGGCCAGGCCAGGTCTCACCCATGCTGTGCTGTCCCCACAGGTCTGTCGAAGATGCACTGGTCACCAGAGCATGCCCAGTCCCTGAACCAGTGGCCGGAGCAGCACCTGGACGTCTCCTCCACCACCTCCTCGCCGGCCCACAAGTCCGACCTGTACCCCAGCACCCGCCAGCGCTTCAACTACGCCTGGGCCAACGACGACATCTCGGCGCTCACGGCCTCCAACCTCCTCAAGAGGTACGCCGAGAAGTACTCGGGGGTGCTGGACGCGCCCTACGAGCGCCCGGCGCTCGGCGGGTACGGGGATGGCGCCTTCGGGCCCGTTAACGGGCAGAAGGGGGACGGGGAGCCCTGGCCGGGGGCTCACGGCTCCGACGGCACCTACCCCCTGACACCCATCCACGATGGCCTCCCCGGCGCCAAGGGGGTGGTGCCGCCCGCGGTGCCCGCCAGCGGCGGGGCCATCGGGCTCGGCGGCTCCCCGGTGGTGTCGGCCAACCTCGCCGACCCCATGTACCCCGGCAACTCCTGCGGGGGAGCGGCCGCCAGCTCCGGCGGGCTCGGGGCGTCTCAGGAGTACCCCTCAGGCTACGGTGGCACCTACTTGCCCTCCGGCTACTGCACCCAGCCGGCGGCGGCGCTGCCCCCCCCGCACCCGTCCGCCCTCCACGGCTCGGGGCTCCTGCAGCCCCCGCACCCCTCGCCCGCCCTGGTGCCGGGCTACGGCTCCTCGGGCCCCGTGTACAACTACGCCGCCGGCACCTACCCGCCGCAGCCGGGCTACGGGGGCATCCACCCGCCACACCCCCCCGCCTCCTACCTGCCCTCCGGCATCGCAGCGCCCACCCCCATCCCGGCCCCGCCGCCCGCCGCCCGCCCGCCCGGGGTGCCCGGGTACGGCTACCAGGGCGCCGGGCTGGCCCCGCTAGCCGTGCCGCCGCTGGGCACCGAGGCGGGCGCGCTGAAGAGGAAGGCGTTCGACATCGGCGGGGAGGACGACGGGGAGGGCAGGTACAGGAAATACAGCTACGAGCAGCCAAAGTCCCCCTACCCCCTGTCGGACAACGGCGAGTGCCGGGGCAACGGGTTCGGCGGCGCTGCCGAGTCCCCCCAGGTGGCCTTCAAGCCCGGGAAGCGGCCGGCGGGCGCGGGGAACGCCGAGGAACACGCCGGCAAGTACGGCGGGCAGCAGATGAAGAGCATGGTCTCGCCACCCTACGGCGCCGGGGACGCGCCCCTGCGGCCGGCAGAGCCCTTCGAGAAGTTCAGCCCCCCCTTGGCCAACGGGGAGCGGGCGGCAGAGCCGGGACCCCCCTTCCCGCTGCGGCTGCCCCCCAAGGCGCCGGTGTTCGGCAGCGCCCCGGTGGAGGAGCAGCCCAAGAACGTCGACCCGCTGGTGCTGGAGCTGGTGAACACCAAGGTGGTGGAGCGGGGGCCGCCGGTGCAGTGGTCGGACGTGGCCGGGCAGGTGTCGGTGAAGGCGGCCATCGAAGAGGAGCTGGTGTGGCCCATCCTGCGCCCCGGCGCCTACAGCGGCGCGAGCCACCCGCTCCGCACCCTCCTGCTCTTCGGCCCCCGCGGCACCGGCAAGACGCTGCTGAGCCGCTGCATCTCCACCCAGCTGGGCTCCACCCTGCTGAGGCTCAGCGGGACCACCCTGCTCTCCACCTGGAAGGCCGAAGCCGAGAAGATCCTGCAGACCGTGTTCTTCGTGGCCAGCTGCCGCCAGCCCGCCGTGGTGCTCATCACCGAGGCCGAGGCCCTGCTGGGAGCCCGGGCGGGCGAGGACGGCGGGCAGGCGGGCAACCTCAAGTCCCAGCTCCTCTCCTACCTGGACAACGTGGCTACCTCATCCGAGCAGAACGTGGTGGTCATCGGCACCACGGCCCGGCCGGGCAGCATGGACGAGGCGTCGCACCGGCGCTTCGGCACGCGGCTCTACATCCCGCTGCCGGACGGCTCCGCGCGGCGCCACATCCTGCGCCAGGCCCTGGCTCAGCAGAGCTGCTGCCTGAGCGAGCGGGAGCTGGCGGCGCTGGCGCAGCGCACCGAGAGCTTCTCCGGCGCCGAGCTCCTGCGGCTCTGCCAGCACGCCGGGGCCGCGCGCCGGGCGCTGCCGGGACCGCCGACCTCCTACCAGGACCTGGAGAAGGCCTTCTGCAAGGTCCGTCCCGCCGCCTCCCAGAAGGAGCTGGACTTGTTCCTGGAGTGGGATAAGATGTACGGCACCAGGCACTGACGGCACCGGGGGGGGGGGACGGGGGCGCCGGGATGGCCCCCGAGGCTGCGGGGCTGGATCTGGGGCGCAGGGTTGGGTTGGGGTCTGCGGGACTCCGGCTCTCCGGGTGGGCTCGGATCCCTCGGCGGGAGACGCCGGGCAGCACCACATACCTCACCTCTCCTGTTTCGGACTCACCCGGGGAGTTTCCCCCTCCGTGGTTTCTCGGGAGTGTCGCCCCCCTCGACTCAGGATAAACCTATTTATTATTTTTCCCTCTGTCCGTCCCTGGGCTGGCGGTGCCAGCGGGGCTGGAGCTGTCCCGGGATCCGGCTCTGCGCCATCGGGATCCGCTCCAGCCTCGGAGGCACGAGCTCCCCCGTCCACCCAAAAGCTTTATTAGTGTTTTTTTACCTGCTTTTATTGTTCCCAACAGAAATACCTCGGGCGTCTTTCGAGCCAAGCAGCCCCTTCGCCCCTGGCGATGACCTTGACCTGGGAGGGGGGGGGCAGGGGGGACACCCAAAAAAAACAGGTGACACCCCAAAACCAGGGAGTTCCACCCCAAAACCGGGGGGTGACACCCCAAACCAGGGGTTTAAACCCCAAAACCAGGGAGTTCCACCCCAAAACCAGGGGGTTACACCCAAAACCAGGAGGTTTTGGAGTAAAATGCTGTAGATTGTTGAATATCCTAGACTTGGGTTTTTATTTTTGTAAGGTCTGTAGTATTTTTTTGTTTGTTTGTTTGTTTTGGTTTGTTGTTTTTTTTTTTTTTTCTTTTTAACTACTCAGGAAAAGAATTACCTCAGAAAAATGAAAGAATGTGTTTTTAAAAACTCTTTTTATCTTCTCAGAAAAAAAAAGGAAAAAAAAAAAAAAAGAGATTTTTTTAAAGAGTTTTCCGACCTGGGACAAAACTGCCTCATGCATTTGCTTCCAAAGGGGGTGAAGAAAGGAAGAAAGAAAAAGGAAGAAAAAAAAAAATAAACTTGAAGCTGTTACAAAGATGAAATTTGAATGTATTTCGGGTGCTTTCCACGTATATTATGCCATAATTTTATTTTTAATTTTTGCTTTTAACATTGTTATTGTAGCGTTTGGTGGAGTAACGTGTCTTCAACGGGAAGTTTAGTGCCGTAGGTTGGGAGCTGTCGCTGGCACCACTTTTTGGAGCAGGGGGGGGGTTCCCCGTTCCCAGAACTAGGCTGGGACTGGGGGGGGATCCCTCTCCCAGTGTGGGTTTGGGGCCCAGGGGTCTCCCAGGCTTTGCTGAGAGGATTCCAGTGCTGGCTCTGTTCCTCTTTCGCCTGAAATCAGGGAATTTTGGCTCCTCTGAGCGTTGGTGGCCACAGATTGGGGAAATTGCTTCTCCCTGGGTCCCCAAAAACCCATCAGGGCTGAGCCAGGGGTTTTGCACAGAGCATGAACCCCCCTCCCCAACCCATCCACTGGCCCCCCCATCCCTTTGCATCGCTGTGGGGGATGGGCTTTTCCCCCCTAATTAAAAAAAAAAACAAACCACAAACTAATTTTTATTATTTTTAGTGCTCTATAGATGGGGAAGCAGCTGCTCCAGGCCCTCCCCTCAGAGGAAACCCTCCCCCCCAAACCTCAGGGTCTGCACATGCAGAGAGAACAGACCCCTCACGGGGACTCCCCCCACCCCACCCTACCCTGAAGTGTCTGCCAGGTTTTTTCCCAGTTTTCCCCAATTTTTTCCACAGTTTCCTATTGCATCCAGGGCATTACCAGGGCACCCCCTTTGCTCCAACCCCCCCATCCCTCCAAAAAGTGGTGCTGGGTTCCTGAAGACTTATTATTATTATCCTATTTGTACACTCTCTGTAACCATTTCTACCTCATTTTGCAACATATTGTACATGAAAGTATTTAAATTCATGTCTTATTGATGTCTGAGACAGACAAGCTCTAGGGCTGGGATGGTCTACCTCAAGAAATGCTGTATTTTAAAAAAGAAAAGTATTACACAGTATTAAAGAGATTACCTGAACAACTCCTGTCCTTGGGGGCGAGGGGGGTCTGGGTGCATCCCCTTCCCTTGTTATGGGTCTGGGGGGGTCCATATGTGTCCACTTCCCTTATTAGGGGTGATGGGGGGTCCAGGTGAATCCCCTTCCCTTGTCTGGGGTGTTGGGGGGATCCAAGAGGGGTCCCTTTCCCTTTCCCTCCTTCGGGCAGTGGCACCGATGGCTGAGGAGGGGGCCCTGCTGGAACGTCCCCCCCAATTCCCCCAGACTGGGGGGGCTCAGGGGGGTCTCGGGCAGGTCTGGCTGCTGGTGAGAACACCCCCGGCACTTGCAAGTAGGGGGGAGGTGCAGAAGGGGGGGCTGGGAATGACGGGGGGGAAGGGGCAGGGGTTCGGTGGGTGCCAGGGTGAGGAGTTGGGTGCCGGACCCTCGGATCGGGAGGGGACACGCTGTTATCCCTGGGTGCTGGAGCCTTTGTGCTGGCACTGGAACATCCGGAACAATCCGGCCTTTATTGGGACCCCCGAAATTCCGGCGCTGTGGATGAACGACGTGGAGAAAGGCCGGGAAAATGGGAGGAAGGCTCTGTCACCTCGGGGCTGCGCTGTCACCTCGGGGCTGCGCTGTCACCTCGGGGCTGCGCTGTCACCTCGGCGCTGCATTGCCACCTCGTGGTTGCGGGGTCGTCGCCCTTGACCCCGAGCGAAGCTAAACCCGGCTCTGCTCCGTGGATTTGGGGTGGGAGAGGAAAAGGCAGGTCCCGGGAGTGAGGGGGTGGGTGTTACATCCTCCCTCCTTGGGGAGGGACAGGGGAGCTGCTGCCGTGGCCTTCGGGAGGTGGGAGGAGGGTGGTGGAGGTGTCCCAGGGAGCAGTGGCTGTCCCCATCCCGGATATCCCAGCCCGGGTGAATCCCACGGATGCTCCAGGGAGAGGGGGATGTGGGAAAGCAAAGGATGTCGTGGCTGGACAGAGGGACGGATGTCCCTGGAACACGCCGCCCTGTGAGGTCGGGGGGTGGAATTGTGAGGTCAGCAGGGGGGTTCCGCGCTCCTGGGCCACCCTGATGCCAAGGGGCACCCCAATCCCTGCTGGAACCCAAACGATGCTGGTACCCGCGGGACTCATCCTGCTCCTGCTGGCCGCGGGTGGCCGGGGCGATGATGACACGGTGGCCGCCACCGTGGGCCGTCACACCATGGGCCGCATCGCCGAGCTGCTGTCCCGCTCCGAGTGCCTCCAGCTCCAGGCGGAGCTGAACGGGCCCGACAAGGAACTGGAGGAGCTGGAGCTGGAGCTGGAGCATCTCTCCGAGAGGAGCAGCCCCACCTCACCCCGCCGGACCCGCCGCGGCCCCAGGGGGTGCTCGGAAGCCCTGAGGGACTGGCTGGTGACGGCAGGAGAAGGGACGACCTGGGACCGGTTGGTCCGGAGCCTCCGCCACATCGGCCGCTCCGACATCGCCCGGGAGCTGGGGAAAAACCTGAACCAAGACCGGAGCCTGCAGCTGCAGAGGAACGTGGAGGGATACAGCCAGAGCGTGCAGCACCTCAGCTCCGTGCAGCTGCAGCCCGGGGGGGCGAGGGGCAGGAGGGCCCCTCTCACCGGGGACATGCTCTTCGAGCGGCACCGACCCCCCCCGTACAGCAGAGACCCCCTGGGCTGGGTCCAGCCAGTGGTCCTGGGCGTCCTGGGAGCCTTCCTCACCTCCACCCTGCTCACCATGACCCTGATGTACTACTGCCACTGGAGGAGGCTCCTGGCCGCCTGAAAATGGGATGGTTCCCAGACTGGAGCATCTCCCACAAACTGCTGGGGAGGAAAACAAGACCCAGTAAAGCCTCGTGGAGGGACTGAGGTGGAGAGACTGACCTTGTGTGTTCTCCTGGGCAGGGAAAGGCCCGTCCTTGGGTTACCCAGGGCTTCTCTTTATATCAAGAACGGGTTTGCACCAACCCAACCGAGTGGCCTACGAGCACTGGAGAGGGAAGGGAAGGACAAATAACCCCTGAGTGCGGCTTTCAGGTTAAATTCTACACAATTTACATAATGCTTTGTTTTTTTCCTGAGTGGAGCCGCTTCCTGAAGCACCAGCATGGCCAGTTCCTGGCACGGAGCTGCCCCTGCGTCCTCTCAGGTGGCTCCTGCCCGTCAGTGAAGGTCAGGCCCAGCGGTGCCAGGACTGAGGGGCTGCTCTGCCATCTGTCACCTCGGCCCCCCCGTGCCGTGGAGCGTCTGCCTGGGCCGCGGGGAGCCCGAGGAGCAGCTCGGAGCTGGTGGATGGTGGGAACTGGTGGGTCTTGGAGTGTTCGCTCTGGAGCAGGACGAGGGCAGG
Organism: Empidonax traillii; assembly: GCF_003031625.1. Classification (NCBI taxonomy): domain Eukaryota; kingdom Metazoa; phylum Chordata; class Aves; order Passeriformes; family Tyrannidae; genus Empidonax; species Empidonax traillii. The sequence goes on along the minus strand of NW_020956748.1, from coordinate 42,444 downwards.
TCCCCCACCAGCCACAGGGGCTGCTGAGGGGCTGCAGGTCCCCCTGGAGCAACGTGGAGATGCAGGGGTAGCGAGGGAGCACAGGCAGGGGGGTTGTGACAGGGTGTGTCCCCTAAAGCATCGCTCAGCCTCCCTAAAGCAGGGGCTGGAATGCACTGGGATGGGACTGGGATGAGCTGGGATGAGCTTTGTGCCGTGCCCAGGGGGTTTTGATGTGACTCTCCCAAGATGGGCAGGGGTTGGCGCTGGACATCCACGCTTCAGACCAGCCCCACCTTGCAAAGCCACCCCCGGGGTCCTGCCCTGGCAGCCACCATCTGTCTGGGCCGAGGGTGTGGATTTTGGTGATTTGGGGGGTGGTTACTGCTGTGAGAAGGTAACAGAACGACAGGGCAGCCAGGAGAAGTTGTTAAAACAAGATGGACATACCTCTTTATTGCAAATTCCAAAGTAAAAAGATGTACAGTACAAAGGAACTCAAAAGTTCAGACATGGAACTCCCAGCCCGTCCCTCCATCGCCTTCCTCCTCCTCCTCCCTCCCCCAGCTCCATCCTCCTCCTCTCCTCAGGTCAAACAGAACAGAGAGTAAAGCCAAGGGGGGGAAGGGGGAGCAAGGACAGCTCAGGGGGAGTGACCTGAGTGGGGTGTCAGAGGGAAGAGCCGGCTCTGCCCCGGGCAGAGGGTGTGGGACTTTCGTAGCAGCATTTTTAGCACCCCCTGGTCCCTCCCCCTGAGTGCCCCACTGTGCTTGCACACCCCCTGAGACCCTCAGCACGTCACACTCACTCAGTAACAGCCTCACAACACCCCTGTGAGGTAGGGAATGAGCCACCCCATTTACAGGTGGGGAGAGCCGGGAATGCTCCGTCCCCGTGTCCCAGTTAAACCAGTGCTGTCGCTGTGGGACACTGGTGAGGTGCAGGAGGGCACAGCCACGCCCTGGGCCCTGCAGCGCCAGTGGTTTGCTTGGACTGGCCTCAACCAAGCAGGAAAATTCACGTTTGCCGAGCAAAAAACCGGACCAGAACTCAAAATGGGAGAAACGATTCCGAGGTGACTGAAAACCAAAACAGGAAAAACGATTCCAAGGTGGCGCCCCACTTGTCCCCACCGACCCAAACACTGTCACTCCACGGGGCATCCCACGGGGTAAGGGTTGATCTGGAGAAGGGAAGCCAAGAACAGGGGTGGGAAGTGCCAGGCCCTGGCAGGGGGACCCCCAACAGCACCCCAATGCTCAGAGCTCCTGACCTGCCCCCCAGGGGAAGAGTTTGGGGGGGGCTCTGCAGCTGCTTTGGGTCCTTTTTTGGGTCCTTTTAGTGCAAGTGAAGGGGGCTGCAGGGTGAGTGAGGGGCTGCAGGGTGAGTGAGGGGTTGCAGGGTGAGTGTCAGGGGTCGATGGATGAAGGCCTACAGAGAATGCAGAGAGATGCTAAAGGAATTCGAAGGGGCCTCAAAGGAAGAAATCCATCTAAAAGTGCTTTGACAGCTGAAGCCGAAGGAAGAGCCTGAAATCCAGTGGTAAGAAACAGACTCCTGCAGAAACCCACCACCACTCCTTCCTGGCCTTCCCCTCTCCCTAGTTGGCCAGACATATTTCCCAGGCCAATCCCTCCATTCTCCCTTATCAGCACCCCTCGGGATTCGATGTTCCTAGCGGGGGTCCCACTTCTGTTCGAGATCCTTCTATAATCCCCTCTATATAAGCTGTCTTCTTGTTGTAATAGGGGAGTTAGCCATTTTGCGAGTCAGAGATGCTCTTGTGTCTGTATGTCTCATCTCCCCATGCAAGATGGAAGCTGGGTCCATGGCGAGGACAATCCCCCCTTCACGATAAATGGCGCCCAACGTGGGGCAGAACTCACCTTTCTTATATTAAGAAAGATCTCGCCTTTAGCCTGAGCTACTGATAGACTGGGTATCCGGAGTCCAGTCTATCCCCAAAGACCCCACCAGGTCTTCGCCAGGGCAAACGCCGCTCGCAGCGGTGCCGCTCCGACACCGCAGCCGCGCGCCGCCTGCAACCGCACGCAGCCACCGCGCCGCGACCCGACTGCCCGCCGAGGGGTGAGAGGTTCCAGGGTGAGTGAGGGGTTCCAGGGTGAGTGAGGGGTTCCAGGGTGAGGGTTTACAGTGTCCTCCCCTGCCAGAGCAGATCCAACACGGAGCGTTTTGACCTGCCAAGGGCACCCACCTGCCCCCAGCCATGGGAGCCCTGGGCAGGTTCTGAGTCCACCCCCACAAAGGCACCGACCCCACAGACCCAGCTGTGCCCACCTGCAGGCACCCAACGCCAGGTAACAACCAAACACCTCCCAGCAGCTCCTCCTGCCCCTCACTCTGCTCCACAAAACCATCCTAAAAAGCCTTGGAGGAAGCACAGAGGAGGAGGAGGAGGAGGAGGAGGAGGAGGAGGAAGGGAGGGAGGATGCAACCAGGCAAATAACTGGGACACCGAGACAACCTTCCCTTGTACAGTGAAAAGGGTAACGTTTATTTAATTTTCTTTTGGCTTATAGGAATTGTTAATCACGTTGGGTTCAGACCGGTATGAGCCACCATGCAGTTTCTAATACACTAATCTTCGCTATTGAGCTTTTACAGCTTGAACAGGTGTTTTGTTGTTTGTTTGTTTGTTTGTTTTTAACTATTATTATTATTTTATATATATTTTTTTTTAATTTTACTTTTGCGGCAGAAAAATTAAGTAATTCGTACTCGGGTGTGGCCTCTACGGAACGCCACGGGGTCGGCTGAACTTTTGTTCAACGTTGGCTTCTATATTTTTAAAAAAAAAAAATAAAAAAAAGTGAGGAGGAAAGTGAGTAAAAGCAGCTCGGACTGGCATCTCACTCTCGCCCTCCCCTCTTCGTGCTTCAGAGTCAAGGATTGAACCCAGAAGGGAGGGGTTTGGAGGAGGGGGAGGGAAGGGAACTGCTGGGGGTGGGGGTGATTTTTGGCTTTTTGATGGTGACCCCCCCTCCCCCTCCCTTGCTCTGCTCTCCCCACCCCAGGGCGTGAATTCCCTGCAGGAGTTGGAATTCGGAGCTTTGGGTGCCACAGGGGGGTCCCTGAGGCTCCTGGCACGAAGTTTCCCCCCCTTTTGGCTTCACCCAGTGAAGCCCCATCGTGTCCCACTCCCTTCAACCCCCGGGGGAGGGAACCAAGGGAGAAAAACCACCCCAAAAACCTCCCCCTTCGACTCTCCTTGAGCACAGAAACCAACTCCAGCCCACGAACCTCCTCCCTCCCCCTCCTGCTCAGCAGCCCCCTGTGCTTCACACGGATCTGGCATTAAAAAAATAAATATCTATACAGAGTTTGAAGGGACTTTTTATTTTAAAGTAATCGAGTAGCTTCATGAGTTGCCAGCACGAACGCACCGAGCGTCACCTACGAGACTCAGCCCAGCCTAAGGACAAGTTCAGCCAAATCTTGCATAGAAGTGGTCGACTTATTGCACATTGGAACCCAAAAATAGAGACTTTTGCTGCTGCAAAGATCACTTGCAATAAAGCTTTTGTTAAAATCTATTTTGGAGGGGGTGGGGGGGTCGGGGGGTTGTTTGGAATTTTTTTTTTTTTTGGTTGGTATTTTTTATTATCCTTTGGGGGATGTTTTTTCCTGGCTATCTAAAGTCTAAGGACAACAGAAAAAATCTTAAAAAAATAAAAATAACCATGGACAATGGCATAAGCCAGAAGCCATTCTATAATTTTTTTTTTTGTAGTTCTTTGTATTTACAAAAAGGCATGCCGATAAAATAAAATGATATATTACAGTATTTATAACGTCTCTTAAAAAGTTCAACCACACTTTTCAGCTATGTTTTTCCCCTTTTTTTTTTTCCTTTTCTTTTAATGTTTGTGTTTTTTCTTGTGCTGTTTACAATGTAGCCTGTACATATGTATGTAGATTTACGTTTCTTTTGTTTGCTTGTTTTACCATCATCATCGTTATTATTGTTATTATTATTATTATACATCCCATCCTTGGAGCAACAGGGGCAAGGCAGGACAGGCGAGGTCCCTGCTGTGGGGCAGAGCTGCTCCCGTGCCGTGGCCGCCCCGAGGACGCCGCGGTGGCACAGATGGCTGCTGGATGGCTTCCTGCTTGGGTCTGGTTTATTTTAAGTGATTCCTGTCGTTTTCTGGGTTATGGGATTATGCAAACTTGAGGTTCACCCTCCTGCTGCCGAGTTCTGGCCTCTTGGGTCTCTCCCCCCACCTCGCTCTGGGTACCCTCGGTTCCGTTGGGGCCAAACGTCACAGACGCTTCTCTCCCCCCTTCCCTGCACCCACCCGAGACTCCCCCGGCCCTGAAGAGACCCCCCAACCCCAGCAGGGCTGGCCTGAGAACTGGCTGAGCCACGAGGACACCCCGAAAGGGAGCTGGGGACGAGGGAACAGCAACGCTCGGAGGTGGCTTGTGACGTCCTTCCCCGCCGCAGCAAGACCAGGCAAAGAGGTAGCTCCGGTTCCCCCCACCCACCACGGGGCCACGACGGGAGGTCTGGGAGATGGGAGGGAGGTGAAGGCACCTGTTGGGCTGTGTCCACCCCCCCCCAAACTCTCCTGGCACACCCCGTGCCCCGGGAAGGGCTGCGCTCCCAACGCCGGCTCCGCGCGAGGATCGCGGGGTTCGGCTCTGCGTCCCCCCAACCCCGACGGGACAGCCAAGGGGGAGTCCCAGCCCCGTCCCCCACCTCGTGGGGTTTCCATGAGTGAGCCCCCCCCCAAACTCCCACCAGCAGAGATAACACGCTGCCTTTTTCGTGTGTTTTTCTTAGCTTTTATCTCTCCCAAAAGAGGTGTCTGCGCCGCAGGGCGGAGGCCGGACAGTAATTAATGCTAAATATTGCAGGATACAACTGACCTTGCTGGCTGGTTGAAGCCCTAGGTTTTGGGGGTTTACAGTGACATGGATTAACAAGCCATTCCCAGATTTAATCCTCTCCCCTTGGGTGAGGTCCAGAGCAGCATTTGGAATTTTGTTCTATTTCAGTGTGCAAAAGAGATGGCTCTATGGAAAAGAAAGACAGAGTCGTTAAACAGACACACACAACTCGTTCATCTGCTTGTTGGGGTTTTGCTGGGGTTTGATAGGATCTGTAGGGGGTTTTGTTGGCTTTTTGTCGCGCTGTTGTTTGGTTTTGTTGGGGGTCTGATAGGTTTTGTTGGGGTTTTGGATGGGATCTGATGGGTTTTGTCGGGGTTTGTTGGGTTTTGTTCTCCTACTGGCGGGTCTATGGAAGATCCACTACGAACTGGGACACGACTGGTGCCGGGCAGGAGCGTCACTAAGGTTTCTCTCCAAGTACAGTGTGCGGTAGATACTCAGTGGAGTGCCTCGAATTTATGGCTTAACACACCCCTGTGGCCAGGTGGCTGCGTGTCTCGTGGTTCCTCATGCATGGTCCCTGGTCATGCCGTCATGCAAATCGCTTTTCTGCGCGTTAACGAGCACGGTGTTTGTTCGGGGAGGACCAGCCCGAGCTGGCTCCAGGCTGAAGGTACCCGATTACCCCATCTCCCAAACCAAGTAAAAGCCCATGTAGAAAGTAGAATGCAGGTAATAAATCCCAAATAAAACTGTGACAACTCAATGGGCGCTTTGTTTCTTTTTTTTCCCTTTTTTTTTTCGTTCTACTTGTTTTAACTTTTTTTCCTGTTTTTTTTTCCTTTTTTTTTTTTTTTTTTTTTTTTTTTTTTTTTTTTTTTTTTTTTTTTTTTTTTTTTTTTTTTTTTTGCTGCTTAACTAAGTGCAAACCAGTTTTGCATGAACAAACCCGTTAACATCGTGGCTTCTGGGTTTCCTTTCAGGAATAATCAACAAAATGGGAAAATAAAATCCATTTGGGGCTGCTTTGGAGAATACATGAATCCCAGCAGCGGGTTTTGTTTCTCTGTGTGTGTGTGCGTGTGTGTGTGCGTGTGTGTGGTTTATTTTGCTTGTTTGTCCTAAGTTGCATTGACTGATGTGGAACATGCAGTATCCACCTGCCCAAACAATAGAAAATCCTTTTTTTTTTTTTTTTTTCTTTTTTTTTTTTTGTGTGTGTGTTTAAATGTTTGTTTACAGGGTCCTTTAAACAGGTGGTAGGTCACTGCTTTAGATGCAACGCTGTCACACAGTAAGCAGACTATGTTTGGTATAAGATCTTCAGGTAAGTGTCTCCACAGCTGTTCTGTACTGAGATTATTTCAGGAAGTTTGTAAACAATCTTTTTTTTTTTTTTTTTTTTTTCTCCCCCACTTGCAAATACTGTTTAAATTTGTACAATTCTACTATTTTATTTATTTAATTCTGTTTTTTGTTCTGTCTCAACACTTGGATTCCCTGGTGTCCTTTTGCCTCTTTGCCTTTTCTCGCCTCCCCTCCTCCGCCCGCTGCTGTTTCTCCTTCTCGGGTTTGGTGACGCTGTCGTAGGAGGGCAGGGACGCCGTGGACGGGGTTCCCTCCTTTTTCTCCCTGTTGGCTCCCCCGTTTTCCAGTTTGGTGGAGGCAGGCCTTCGGCTGATGAAGCCCCGTCGTGCCAAACGAGCCCTGTAAGCCCTCTGGATCACCACGGCCGACACCTCCTCCTGCTTGCGCCGCAGCGTCGTGGTGATGGGCTCGTAAGACACTTTGGAAGGGTTGGACGCCACGAACCTCTCCTCCATCTGCTGCCTCAGGATATCCAGCTCCCCGCTGTCCCCCAGGACGCGTTTGGTGAAGGCAAACAGGATGTCCAAACAGTGGATCCTGTCCCCACTTACCATAGGCAGGTCCATGGCGATGAGTTCGATGGTGTTGGGCTTGGGGACGCGCAGCGGGTGCTCCAGGGCGTCGGCGAAGTCCGCCAGCTTGCTGTACTCGATGAACTGCGTGGCGTCGGGGTCGAACTTCTCCCAGATCTCGTAGAAGGTCTCGAAGTCGTCCTCGCTGAGCGGGTCCGCGCTCTCCTCCGTCGCCACGCTGAAGTTCTCCAGGATGATGGCGATGTACATGTTGACCACGATCAGGAAGGAGATGATGATGTAGCTCACAAAGAAAAATATCCCCACCGAAGGGTTCCCGCAGTCCCCCTTAAAGCCGCTCCCCGGGTGCTCCTTGTCCAGGTCGCAGTCCGGGGGCCGGTTCAGGATGGGCAGCAGGAGCCCGTCCCAGCCGGCGGACGTGGTGATCTGGAACAAGCAGATCATGCTGTTGCCAAAGGTCTCGAAGTTGAACATGTCGTCGATGCCGGCCTCGTGCTTGACGTAGGCGAAGTTCGACATGCCGAAGATGGAGAAGATGAACATGACCAAGAAGAGCAGGAGGCCGATGTTGAACAAGGCAGGCAGGGACATCATTAAGGCAAAGAGCAGCGTGCGGATTCCTTTGGCTCCTTTGATCAATCGCAGGATGCGGCCGATGCGGGCCAGGCGGATGACTCGGAACAGGGTGGGGGACACAAAGTACTTCTCGATGATTTCAGCCAGGAACATTCCTAGGGAGGAGGAGGGACAAGTGTGACAATGGAGACACAAAAAGCTGCAGCTTCCCCTGGGCCCGGTGAAGGACGGGGCACGGGGAGGGGTCTGTGATCAGGAGGCCTCACCTTCAGGCAGGTAAATCCCCATGAGGGGACGTGGGAGGGCAAACATTGATTTCTGCTCTGATGACCAGTGACAGGACCCGAGGGAACACTGGAGCTGTGCCAGGGGAGGGTCAGGTTCTTTCCCCAGAGGGTGGTTGGCACTGAACAGGCTCCCCAGGGCAGTGGACACGGCCCCAAGGCTGCCAGAGCTCCAGGAGTGTTTGGATAACACTCTGAGGGACAGGGTGGGATTGTTGGGGTGTCTGTGCAGGGCCAGGATTGGACTCAATGATCCCTCCCAACTCAGGAGATTCCATGGTTTTAAGTCTTTCCTCTGGCTCAAGCAGCAGAAAACCTGGAGCTGAGTTTTGGGTTGTGGGAGAGTCTGAAGGCCGTGGTTTGTCAGCTTGGGGCCTGTGTGCTCCCAGGCTTTACCCTGATTTATTTGTGAGGCTCTGCATATTTTGCAGATTGGATGATGCTAAAAAGCCCAAAAAACCTGTTGGAGGAAACATTGATTCAACATTCAGCCCCAAGTCCCAACATCACATGCTGTGGCAGGAAGCCCCGCAGGGATATTTTCAGTGGTTACTGAGCACCACAACCTTCTGATGGGGGGAGTGAAACTTCTGTTTTTAAAGGCAAGGAGAGCCACTGTTCAAGTGGTCTACTCCACATGACTGCAAAGGAATTCCAGAACAGGGGGCAGGAGGCATCAGCCAGGACCTCGGGCTGCCAAAACCCGCCTCGGGGCTAAAAGAGAACCTCGAAAACCCTGACAAAGCCACACCCCCCCACTTCAAAGACCAGAACACGTGCCCTGCCCTGCACACACCCAGGCAGCCTGGCCCCCACCACAGACCTCTGGAGCGGCGTCACACTTACCCACGATGGACAGAATCACAACCACGAAGTCAAAAATGTTCCACCCGATGGTGAAATAATAGTGCCGCAAGGCGAACATCTTCAGCACACACTCACACGTGAAGAAGATGACAAACACGAAGTTGATCCAGTACAGGATGTCCTCCATCTGCTTGCTCTGCGTGTCTGTCTCCACCATCATGGTCACCATGTTGAGGCAGATGAGCATCATGATGACAATGTCGAAGGCTTGCTGGGTGACGAAGTCGAACACGGCTCCCTGGATGCGGTTCTGCGCCACGGGAGAGGCGAGGAACGGGGTTGGGAACACGGATCGTGGAACCAGGGGGTGAAACTCACCCCATCCCACCCCCTGGCCACGGGCAGGGGCACCCTCCACCAGACCAGGCTGCTCCAAAGTGGCCTTGGGCGCTCCCAGGGATGGGGCAGCCACAGCTTCTCTGGGCAAAGCTGTGCCAGGGCCTCCCCACCCTCACAGGGAGGAATTCCTTCCTAATCTATCGTTTGGCAACAAATTATTTCACTGTTGGTGGGGAGAGGGACGAGGACATTGTTTTGTCAGTGTCTGATGAAGCTTTCAAGGCAATCCCTGCACACAATTCAGTCTGTTTAGGGGAAAGGCAGGAAAATGCTACTATTTACACCCCAACTATTTACACCCCAGCATGCCACTCCACCCCTCCACCCTCTTTGCTGAGCCCAGAGGGAGGGTGAAGCGCTTCCAGTCATGAGTCCAGAGCAGTTAGAATAAAGGATGCTTTTAGAGCCAAAGCTCCTTTGAAATCTGCTCTGCAGGTTCCCCCCACTCAGTTCCCTCCAAGGGACTCACCAGAGGTCGGGGAATGGGTTTCTGAGGCTTCTTTGAGCCCAGTTTTTTCATGGCATTATAGTACTTCTTTTGTTCTTCTGTCATGAAAATGTCTTGACCTCCAAAGTAAAGGGGCAAAAGGAGAACTGGTTACAATCAGCTCCTACAGCAGGAGGGGTAAAGCCCAGCTCAGGCAGGAGGAGACCTGCCAGCTGGGAGGTGGGTGGGCAGCTATTCCAGACACAAATAACTCACACTAATGCCCAAGGTGGACTGATCTTCCCTTAAGAAGGAGTATTTTTCCCAGGAATGACCTGCTTTATGGCACTGCCTCCTTCCCATCCCCTCTCCCCTCTGTGATAAACAGGTGTGAGGGCATTTACAGGATGCAAATCCTCAGCTTGACTTGGAGGAAAAGCAGCAGATGAGAGACAAGACAGGAAGGCATCTTGCTCCCAGCCTCTGTTTCAGTCAAGGCATAGAAACACCCCAAAACGCATGAAAATGTTGTCTGGGGAAAATGTCTAATGTGGCTGGGGTTTAAATCAAGCCTTGGGCTGCCTCTTGCACCCCTGATCCTGCTCAGCCAGTGCCACGGGGCTGGGCAGGGACTGGGGCACAGGGAAAGGAGGTTTTTGTCCCCAAACTGACTTTATTCTGCAGAAAACCCCCACCAGCCTGAAGACCCAGCACTCCCCCAGCAAACACAAACAGCAAAGCAGCAAACACAGATCACTTATCTTTTTCTTCTGCTGGTTGAAGTTGTCGATGATGACACCAATGAACAAGTTCAGGGTGAAGAAGGAGCCAAAGATGATGAAGATAACAAAATAGATGTACATGTAAATGTTGTCCTCGTACTTGGGTTGCTCTTCTTGCTGAAGGGGAGGTGGGAAGAGGAACAAGTGACATTTCAAAGACATCATGCAAATGCAGGCAAAATGAGACTGGTGGCGTTCCCAAGCTCTTTCTTTTGAAGATGTAACACCAAAAAGATCAGAAAAGATCTTTACACTGTCCTGACACAGCCACACTTGTTTCCAACCTGCATTCACTGCAGGACAAGAAAACCCATTTAAAAATATTTTCATGCAAAAATGAAGAGAAGAGGAGGGGGGGAAGAAAAAAGAAAACAACAAGGAAATTATGGTATTTGCATGATTCCAGCAGGTCAGAGCCGGAAAAGTGCCTGAGGAATGGCTCCAGCCCAGACACAATCCCAAACCTGGATTCACACCAATGCTCCCATGCAGACATAAGGTTCATGGGGGATCTTCTGGCTAATTCCTCCCCACAGCTTACTCTGATGATTAAATCTATAATTGCATTATTTCCTTCACTGTATTTCTACTCCAGGAGGAGTAGAACAAAAAAAAGAAGAACCTGCCCTTTTTGGGATTTCCTCGAGCATCTTTTAACTCATCAGAGCAACAGAGCAAATGAAAACAATCCCAGCATTAAAAACCTGCTACAAGCACAGCTCTGCAATCCTCACTCTTGATTTTACCACAGCAGAAGAGCAGAGTGAAACAGGGGGAGGGGAGATGGGGGGGTCTTACCTTTCTGGAATCTACTGCTGCATACATGATGTCCATCCAGCCCTTGAACGTAGCCTGGCAAAGAAAACAAACGTTCTCTGAGTCAGAATTCACCCAAAATATGAGAACAAGCCTGACCTGAGGCAGCTCAAGGACTCCCTGGCCCTCTTGAGGGCCCTGCACAGTGAACTTTAACATCACTCAAAATTTTCTCTTTTAATTTAAGTGAAATCAGTCGAGCTTGAGAGGTTGGTCCACGGGAACCTCACGAGGTCCAACAAGGTCAAGCGCAAGTGGGCAGACCTGGGGCCCCCTTGCTGTGCTGGGAGACCCAGACACTGGGAAAGGGAGGAAAGATAAAATGACCCTTTTATTCCAGCCCCAAACCCGAGGGGGGTTGAGGGGACGCTGTGTCTCACGGGGAGAGGGGAGCGTTTGGAACACATCAGGAGCAGTTTGCAGCCCCCAGTTAAGAGAACGGTGAAAAGGCCAAACTCACGACTTGCAGGAGAGCCAGATATCCTGCCCCAACGTTGTCAAAGTTAATTTTCACGTTCTTCCACCGGATCTCCGTGGAGTTGGGTGGCATCAGAGCTTCGCAGTCTGTCTTGTTGTTAACAATATCTATCTCAAAGCGCTCCTCAGCTGTTTCATTAAAGCAGTAATGATATTTCCCGGCAAACAGGTTAACCCCCATAATGCTGAAAATCAGCCAGAAGATAAGGCAGACCAACAAGACATTCATAATGGAAGGGATAGCGCCAACCAAGGCGTTGACAACCACCTGTGTTGGAAGGGGTGGGAAAAAGTTTCAGTATAAAACACGAGGCAGGAGACAGCGAGCATCAGTACAGCTGTTTTTGGGGGGGGAATAGGGGGGGTCAGGCCACTGACACGCCGGGGAAGGGGGCGGCTGCTCCGCACAGAAGTTGGCAGTGAACTTATTCCAAGCCTTGTAACCCAATCCTGCTCCAAAGCCAACCTGGGGGAGCTCTGTTTTCAGAATAAAACAGGCCAGGCTGTTGGACGGACGGAGCTCAGCTTTGGATCAGTTGTTCTTCGAGTTAAACGACAATTATTTCGTGTTATTTTAGTCGCCCAAAGGGGGTGTGGGGTGTGGGTGTGTACTCAAACAAACAGGCTCCTAAGCTGGAATTTATTCAGAGCCAAGTGTGAGGACACTTTGGCTCGCGGGATTCCACGGGTTTTATCAGCCAGTGGCCCCTCCGGCCATTCCCCACGTTCAAACAGGGCTGTTTTCACTCCGGAGCCTGATCCTGCTCCCACCCAGGGCGGGGGGACAGGACCAAGCCCGGCATCGCTCTGGTCACACTGAGTTAACACCGAGATCGTACCCGTGACTAAGCAAGGCCAGTCATGTTGCCCCAGGCAGACAGCTGAGCATGCAGCTGGGCAGGCTCCAGGAGACAGAAAAGCCACGTTCCTCCCTCCAAACAGCAGCAAACGCGCTGGGGAGCGAACCACGGCTCCCCCACCATCGCCTAATTTTAGCCTCTCCCAGTTTGGGAGCGCCATGTCCCTGAGCATCCCTGGCCGCCACACGACCAGAGGCAAGCTCTGAGGCTTTTAATAGAGGCAGGTCAGCAGGATATTAAATCTTTTATTGTGATCTCCGGATTTAGATTCCTTTAATAGACGGAGAGAGTCTAAACTGCTGTCACCCCTTCGCCTTAGCTTCGAAAGGCGACTCAGCTGCACGGGGGGGGTTTGGGAGTCCTCAGGTGGCAGCACCTGAAGCACAGCTGGGCCTGGTCCCCTCTCTGCTCCTACAACATCCCTTTGCTGGATGCCACCACCACACAGAGTAAGCGCTGCAGCAAAGCCCTGTCCTCCTCACGGCAGTTCATGGAGAGGCTGGACAGGGTTTGGAGCAAAAATTGAAGACCACGGTGATCTAGAGAGGGATTCTCCCATTCCAGCTGTTAAATCATGTCAGGAGTTCATCACTGCACCCAGGGAGGGCTCAAGACACAGGTGAGGGGGTCCAGCCTTTGCTCTCATTCTCCCTTCATCCCAACAGGGTGTCCAGCTGCTGGGCACCAACACCAGAGGGGCTTTTTTGGGTCAGATCCTCCCATCCGTACACTGGTTTATTCCAGTTCTCCCAGGAAGCAAGAAAAGGGTGAAATCCCCCTGAAATAAGGTCACTTGACAGTTGCTTAAACTGACACAGCTTTCCAAGAGATGGGAGAGGAGGAACATGGCTTTTGTGTGCAGACTGACAAGAACACATGCACATCCCACAGCACCACTGTCAAAACTCCCTGACTGAGCCCGGAGCAGAGCAAGCCCCTGGAAATGCAGATTATAATGGAGGAGAGAAAAGCAAAGAACTCCAGTTTGGGTCTCCTTTACAAAGGCACTTCAGACCTCTGTCCTCTGGCTCAGAGGAACTGGTCTGGTTGGATGGGGCAGGGACACTTTTCTTCAGGTCAGAACAAAGGAAAAATAACTGGGTCTGGGTACCTGACAGGGCTAAGCTGTAACTCCCAATCCTGCTGCGGTGAAAATCCCCCACTCTCAGGATGAGCATTTCCTGATGGTGCATCAGAAATCTCCTCTCCAGCACAGCTTAAAAAATGGCTTTAATGTCCCCAGGTTCAGCGCTGGGCCTGTTCTCTGAGATCAAACCCTTGGGTGGGACCTGAACCCAGCCCAGCCAAAGCTCTGCTTTTGTGTCCAGGGAAAGTTTTCATCCTTTGTGCCATTATCGTACAGTCAAGTTCAGAATTAAGGCAATGGCACGAAGAAATAACAGCAGGGTAAGGCCTGAGGGAAGAAACACTCCTCTTTGGGTTTGGATCTGCTGTATTTCTATAATTCCTCGGGAATTTGAGGATCCCTGCTCAGCTCACTCTGGATTTTGGGCTCAGTTACACTACAGCAAATCCAGAGATCAGAAGGATCCAGGTGGAATTGCTCCAATCAGACCCTGAAGTAAAACTCCAACTGCTCTTCCCTTCCCTTTCTATTTAAAATGCACAATTTTATCTCCTGTAATATCTCTGATTATGAGCTAACTGGGATTTAGCACAAAACCCCCATTACTGTTCCAAGATCACCTGGGAAACCCATCAGTACAAAACACCCTTTAATTCATTTTTCTACTACATGATTTTTTTTTTTTTTGCATGTTCATAGGAGACTATTTCAATCCCAATTGGGGGGGGAAAAAAAAAAGCACCGAAATACAGAATATTATTGGCAAAGCCACGAGACACTGCAATAATTGACATCCCCAAGGGAGCGGTGCCAGTTCCAATTTGAGGAAAGCTTGTTAAGTTCAATGCTTTGCTTGTGCTTCATTCTGGTTCCACAGTGACAGGACAGGGACCAAAAAGCATGGAAAAAGGGAGGGGGTGGAAAGGAAAAGCTTCACTACCAGACAAGGCTGCCAGTCGCCACCAGACTGGACCGAGAACAACAAGGTGCAACAAGAGGAATGAAACCAAAGTTTTCAACCAGCTGAGCTCCCCCCCAGTCCCTTCCTGCAGTGACCCACGAGAGGCAGCAGCTTTTTCCCCTGGCAGGCAAATTGCTTTTTTTTTGGTCAAACCCCCTCAAGACAGAGTCTTTCAATCCAATTCCACCGGCAGCCAACGCCCCGAGGTGGTTCCAGTTCTGCTTCTTTGCACCTGGTGATTCTCCCTAGATCAGAAAAGAAGCCCCTCGGATGCTCGAGGTCAAAGCCAGGCCAAATGAGAACAGCCAAGTGTCGACATCGGCTACGAAATGGCAGGTGGGTTGGGCCAGTAATTAATGTAATGAGGCAGCTTTATGCATCTCCCTTGGTTAGAGGGGAGGGTGCAGCAGTGGGCAGGGTGAGGGGACATCCACGTAGAGGTGATCGAGTCAGCAGCTGCATCATGATTCTGTTTGGAATTTTCTTTCCACCAAGTTTTGATCAGTTCTAGCATGCTTTTAAAAAAAAAAAAAACCCCGCTCCACGGGCATGCAGAAGGATCAGCTGCTAATGGAGTCTTACCCTCATCCCCTCAAATCGGGACAACGCTCTTAAAGGCCTCAAGGCTCTTAGTGTCCTAAGGGACTTTATGGCACCTAGTTCCGAGTAGCCCAGGGCATTAGCTATAAGGCTGACTAAAGAGACCTACACAGAAAACAGAAACAAAATAGAAACAGAACAGAAACAAAACAAAAACAAAACAAAAATAGAAGGAAAAAAAAAAAAAAAAAAAAAAAAAAAAAAAAAAAAAAAAAAAAAAAAAAAAAAAAAAAA
>NW_020956748.1:7972-27289 GCF_003031625.1 Empidonax traillii | reverse complement strand
AAAAAAGGTTCCAGACTGTTAGATTGGATCCCCTAACCCTGATTGCCCAGCCCAGGAGCCACCTGGGCCGCCCCCAAATACCGAAGCCATGACACCAGCTGCCTACTTCACTTGACTGAACCGACCTGGAAGGAAATAATGAGGCTGAGAAAAGAACAGAGGGGAGAGATCAGTGAGAGAGAGGCAGAGACACACACGGAGAGGGGGCTGTTGGAAGGAAGAGCCCAAACGAGGACAAAAGCCTTACCCTCGCCCTGCACCGGCGGCGGCATCCCGGCGGCGCCCATGAAATTTAAGCCAGACAAATATTAAAGGAACCTATGGGAAAGAATACAGATAAATACACTCACTGCACACCTGGGCCCAGCTCTGGCCGGTGAGCTCTCACACCTCAGCCAGGACCGAACAAACAGCTCCGGGAAACCCCGAGCGCCAACCCCGCCACGCGCGGGGCTGGGGCCGCTCCGGCTCCTCCTGCCTGAGACCCCGAGGATGGGGCTGCTCTTCCTGCCTGCCACACACACCAGCTGTGCCCTCTGCCTGCCCCCAAGTCCCAGTGACCCTTGGCAGTGCCACAGTGACCCTCTGGAGCGTCCCCGAGGCGGGACAAGGCCGGATGTGCCCGTTTTACGCATGGGCAGCTGAGCCAGCACACGGTTCCCAGAGCCGCTTCCCAACACTTTTCCAACCACAAAGACAACCTGCTCAGCAGCCTGGAGCCAGATTTAGGCTCTGCAGGTGGGAATTATCAAGTATCCTTAAACCCACCATGACTTGGCCACGTGTAAATGGCTACAGACACCATCCACTGCTCCCATTTTTGCTGCTTGTCACACAGACACAGATAAGAAACAGATATGCCAGCCTTTCTCAAGGAATAAAAAGACATCAGTATAGAGCAACAAATAACAGGAAAACACGAGAACTCCTCCTGGAACAGGTCAGGGCTGAACTGCATTTTAAGACACTTCCCAGGTATCAATCTTTTTTAGAAGGGATGTTTTTAGGATAACAACGTGAAATTAATTATAAGGATGATTCTCGTTCCACACATATCCCGGGGGAATTTCAGAACCAGCTTTCTAGTGCATAAACACATGGGAAAACTGAAATTTCATCTTGTTTGGTGCGTGTGTCCCAAAGATTCTAACAAAGCCTCCTGAAGGAAAATCAGCCCTCTCAGAATGAGACTGAGCCCTCGGCAACGCTGCTAAGTTAAAATCCTGGACCCAAATCCAGTGGGTTTGGAGGTGTGGTCTATTTAGCCTGTAAATATAACACTGGAATGCCCCATCCCTGGAAGTGTTCAAGGTTGGATGGAGCTCTGAACAACCTGGCCTAGTGGAAGGTGTCCCTGCCCATGGCAGGGGGTGGAATGGGATGAGCTTTAAGGTCCCTTCCAACCCAAACCATTCCATGATTCCGTGAACACGGGGCACAGACTTCCCTGAATCCCCATTTTTAAACCTCACTCCTGAGCAGGACACCAAGACCATGGCAGGAAAAGGCTGTTTGAGCTTTCAGGGGTCTCCCAGGATTGTTCCCCGGGGACATTCCGAGGGAAGACACGGCAGGCACGAGGTCGGACAAAGGGAATCCCAGACTGACTGGAAAGCAGAATCCTTCATTATCACCCAGAAAAAAGTCTTCACAAACACACCCAGGAAGCTTTGGGGATGAGGAGGAGGGGGTTGGACAATGCTAGCAACCTGCAAAATAACATCCAAGAGCGTTGTTAGGGTGCAAAGGCTCGTTCCCTGCCGTCCTGACTCACTCCAACCCCATCCATGCCACGTCCCAAAATCTGGGGGGAAAACCCCTGATTTAGCAGGCACAGGACACGAGGCATCACCAAGGCTTTATCAAGGGACATTTTGGCATCTCCAAGTCCCATTTCAGGCCCCTTGCAGGGACAAATGTGCAGCTCTCCTGTCTGAGACACCACAGGGCGAAAGGAATTCCTTCCCAAAGCCCTGGGAATTCCGGATCCTTCTTCCCTCCCTGTGCACGTGTTTTACCTGCCTGGGGAGTCCCTGACCTTTACTCCACCAGACACCTGGGAAGGAAATTCAACTTGGACCACATCTGCCCACTGAACTGCACTTCATCCCCAACAGCTGGAACCAAACTTGTGCCTCATCTCCAGGCAGTGAGAGAGATCCAGGGTTATTGCCAGAAAATGAAGACTCCCAATGTGCAGATGTGTCCAAGGAAAGGTGTTAAAGGGGATCAGAGAGGACTTTTTAGGGGAAAAAAAAAAAAAAAGGCAATTTAAACTTTCAGTTTTCCACAGGAAACGTAGAGTTTGAGTCACTTCTGCCCCTGAATTCCAAGCATAGTTCCCCCACCTACTCAGGAATATTTCCAGAGTGATAATGGTGCTGAGCAGCAACTGAATCATACACAGAATGTTCCAAGGGAGAAGCTTGGAAAAACTGTGAATTCTTTTTTAAATTACTGGCTCTTGGGGTTTTCACTACGGCCACTGACTCCCCAGCCAGATATGCTGAAATAAAAGTGTCCAAGCACTTGGGATTCCAAAGCTCCTGCTTTTGCAATTCTTTGGGCTCCAGTCCTATTGAATTTCATAATTTCCTGCCACTCTGGACAGCGTAAATTCCGTTTATTTTAAATTCCCTTGCTGTGCTTCGGAGCCAAACCTATTGCTGAAACTTCTCTTTCCTCTTCTAATTCTCAAAGTTATTCTCCCTTTTTTTTTTTTTTAATTTTTAACTCTCCCATTTATCCTCCCTCCCAAGGTGTCCTGCAGGGGGGATTCCGGGGCTGATCTATCCCAAACTGACCGTGTCCCTCTCTTCTGCTGTGACCTCCTGTCTGCCCTCCTGGTTTCATGTGGTCCTGCTTTCTCTTCCCTGGGCATTAGATATTCTGAACAGAAGAAGGATGATGATGATGATGATGATGGTGGGACTGGAGAGATTTCGTTGCCTCCTCACCCCCTGGTTGTTAATAACCCAGGGAAATGGTTACAGAGAATTCCTTTCCTTGGAATATCCCATCTGGTAACACCTTCCAGCAGCTGGGCAGGTCTCCCAGAAATCCTATTTCCAGCTGAGCAGAAGAGCCAAGGGCTGGAAAACCTCGGGCTCTGCAGGGCAGAAATCCCCCAGTTTGCACCAGGAAACACCCGAAGGGCTCGAGAGGGGCCTCGATTTGCAAACTCACAGACATCCTCATTAAATCTGGGATTTGGTTAGGATGGATCTCGGCAGGAAACATTCCCCCACCAGGGTTTTTTTCCAAGCAGGAAGAAGGAGGAGAGGATACATACAGCCACGATGAGGAAATCCAGCCAGCACCAGGCGTTGGTGAAGAACTTCACAAATCCATAGGCACACCACTTGAGCAGCATCTCCAGGATGAAGATGTAGGTGAAGACCTTGTCTGCATATTCCAGGATGGTCCTGATGGTTTTCCTCTGCTCTATGTAAATATCCTCAAAAGCCTGGGGAACAACCAGGAGCTCGTGTCATTCTATGGGATTCACTCCACAGTCCAGGGTTGTTATCCAGGAGCTTATTCAAATGATGCTGAGTTAAATATATATTATATATATATATATATAAAATACATAAATCATACATAGTAAAATGAATTATGGTTCTTACACGGTGAATTTTATCTGCTCCAGTAGTTGAAATGCTGCAACACTAAACCAAAATAGACCCCACAACCCCAAAAAAAAGGAAATTCCCGGTCACAGGTTGGACTCGATGATCCTGGAGGGCTTTTCCCACCCCAGTGACTCTGGGATTTTGTGACTCTGTGAAATGAGACTTTGATACAGGCTGACTTTGCCCCAGATCCTCACATTTCTGGTCAAGCTATGACCAGAACCCAGACCTGCAGGTCTTAAGGCTTTGTTCTTAATTTAAACCAAACTGAAGTCCTCAATAAAGGTTTTTGTGCAGTACCCTGAAGGAGCTGGGCTGTTCTCCAGGTAAGAATCCCCCCCAGTTTGCTTTTCCCCCCCAAAATTTCCTGTACACTCTTAGACACCCCCGGGCTCCACACACCCTGTACTCACCAGAGCCCCACTGCTCAGCAGGATCATAAAGATGATGAAAGTCTCGAACCAATTGTGCTCCACAATCAGGAAACAGGTTTTCCTCAGGGTCCACCACGACTTCCCCAGCCCTTCCTCGATGTTGACCTGGCAGCACTTGCAGCGCTGCGTGCACCCTGCAAGGTGGGGGAACAGGGCACACTGGGCTGGGGAACAGAACATTCCCACTCCCTGGGAGCGCTCTGGGTGCCACCAACACCAAACACGAGGAGTTCCAGCTCAAACTCCCGCCTTCTGGAGGGTTAACATCACTCTGGGAACGGATCAGCTCGTTCCGCTTGGGGAGGTCCAGGCACTCGAGGGGGACGAATGGAAAACTCGCTGATAAAATAACCTTGAACCATTTAAAGCATCTCCGCCATGGGAATACCCGTAACGGATCGGCTGCTGGAAGACATCGAGGCCAGAGGCAGGAGAGGAAAAGTACTCTGCTTCTGAGCACTCAAGGCACCACAAAAACCACCTTGTTCTGCTGCAGGTCACCTGGGATTCTTTAGAAACTCCTCCCTGGGAGGGTGGGGAGGGCCTGGCACAGGGTGCCCAGAGCAGCTGTGGCTGCCCCATCCCTGGAAGTGTCCAGGGCCAGGTTGGACAGGGCCTGGAGCAACCTGGGCTGGTGGAAGGTGTCCCTGCCCATGGCAGGGGGTGGAGTGGGATGATCTTTAAGATTCCTTCCAACCCAAACCAGCCTGTGGTCCCGTGATCTGCATCCTGGCAATGGCAACCACATCTCCAAGGCCTTCACTTTGCAAACTCCTCTAAATGAGTTCACCAGCACATGAGGAAGGTCTCAAAATAAGCTGACAGCCAGCCCTGGCGGGACCCTAAGGTGAGCTTACAGCAGATCAGCCCCCAGAGCAGCTCAGAGAGCTCTTCCCTCCCCCAGAGCTCACCTTCTGTGAAACAGGCATCGGGGTCCAGGTACTCCTCCGGTGCCTCCACAGGGACTTCTTCCACCTCGGGCTTTATATCAATGGTGCTGCCCTCAGAGGAGCTGGTGTCGTCGAGTTTCTGAGCACAAAACAAACCCCAACCCAGTCAACAATCAATTCCCAGCCAATAATGGATCTTCATCATGGTTCAGCCACAGTTTTCTCACCACATTTCCTGGAATGAGAGTTGTTTCCTCACTTCCCTCCTTGAGGTCCTGACCCACCTTACATTAGTGGGACAGACAGGACTAAGTACTGAGATGATGAAAGGTGTCCCTGCCCAGGGCAGGGGGTTGGAACCAGGTGATCTTTAAGGCCCTGCCCCATCCAGGCCATTCTGTGATTCTATTATTCTGCATATTTTACGAGTATTCGTGGCTTCCCACAGAGCCACTCGCACAAGGAACTTCTGCCTTGAGTAAGCAGGAATTCTGTGAGGGAACCACCCAGTTCTCCCTCCCATCTGTCCCTCACAGCGTCTCAAAACCGACCCGAGTGAACTTCCAGCCCCTCACCCCACACCCCACCTCTTTGCTGCCGTCGGGGTCCGTGTCGCTGCTGAAATCTTCCGTGTTGAGGTTCTCAAAATCCGACTCCCCCACGGCGATGGGGACCCGCACGGTGAGGTTGGGGTTGTTGATGAAGGACATGTGGTCCTCGTCGATGATGTACTTCTCCACGCTGCTGCCGATGCCGCTCGTGGTGCCGTTGCCGTTCTTCTGGAAGTCGATGTCCCGGTTGATGTCGGCGCCCGTGTGGTTGGCGATGCAGTTCACCTTCTTGTCGTACAGCTCGTCCAAGGGCTTCACCTCGTCCGCCTCCCTCTGCTTGAAGTGGGTGTGCATGAACTCCCGCACCTTCGCCTTGGTCCAGGCGATGCCCTTCTTGATGCGGATCACCGAGATCTGCAGGTTGTTCATCTCCCCGTCGTCGTCCGTGGCCGCCAGGTTGTCCGCGCTGAAGGAGCTCAGCAGCAAGGCCAAGAACAGGTTCAGCACCTGGAAGGGAAGAGGTGGTGCTGGACTGGCATAGGGGGGTGTATTCCTAAGGGCCCAAGTCCTGCTGATGCCGCAGAGCTTTGTCTCCAAACGCCACCGAGGAGGAGCTCTGGCGTCCCACAGACCTACTAGGGTGCCCGGGGCTCAAGGAATGAGACCCTGATCCTGCAGCTCGGCCCCTGAACGGGGACCCCAGAGCAGTACAGGGCTCTGGGGGGTCCCAGGGGTCTGCTGCAGGTACAGGAGTCCCTGACATGGAGCCCCCTTGCAGATGTCAGAGAGGGACTGAAGGAGCAGCCACCACCCAAGGGTTTTAAATTCGGCCTTAGTGGTTTAGACCCATCCCTGGCTCCAAAAAAAAAAAAAAAAAAAAAAAAGGGCCGAATCTTGGCATTCCGAGTGATCCCTCCCGGCTCTATTTCCTTGCCCACATCTGGTGACAATCCCCAACACCTCCTTTGCCAGAACCCTTTGGCAAGACAGGTCCTGCCGGGGAGAGCTCCCACCACCGCTTTCAAGGCTCGCAACCATCCATGTGACTTCGCTCTCGCTCACATTTTTCCTCCACAGGCTTTTCCTCATAAAAAACCGAAGGCCAGAAGGAACCATCATGATCTAGTCCAGCCTCCCACACAACAGGCCGTGCAGCTTTCACAGCCCATTCCTGCACACGACGGCTCCTCATGACTGAGCCGGTGGGCAGGTTTGCAGAAGACACTTCCAACCTCACGTTAACGCTTCAGGGCCTTCCCCTGAGCACCAAATTATTTCATTTCCCGGCAATTAAAACACACACACAAAAAAAAGGTTTTGCTCCTTCTAAGCTTCTTTCACGCCCTGGGCCAGGGGTGGGTCTGTCCCCTTTGGCTGAGGGTTTGTTGTTTTGAAATGCTCGGGTGTTTAATTTGTGGGCAGCCGTTTAAGGCCCTCAGCAAGCAGAGAATATTGTGCTACCGAAGCCCACAGGACTGTTCACAGCCAAGAGAGCAGGAAGGGACTCACAAACCACCACTCCCTCGTCCTGTGGCCCTCCCCGAGCTCCACCCCACCCCGAGGCAACCAAGAGAGCCCATCAGCAACCATTTACTGACCACCAAGTTTCCGATGACCATGACCATCATGAAGACAATCAAGCACATGGCCTGCCCCGCCACTTCCATGCAATCCCACATGGTCTCAATCCACTCCCCACACAGCACACGGAAGACAATAAGGAAGGAGTGGAAGAAATCGTTCATGTGCCAGCGGGGCAGCACACACTCCTGGCTGATCTTGCAGACGCACTCCTTGTAGTTCTTGCCGAAGAGCTGCATCCCCACCACGGCGAAGATGAACACGATGATGGCCAACACCAAGGTCAAGTTCCCCAAGGCTCCCACTGAGTTACCGATGATTTTTATCAGCATGTTCAGAGTGGGCCAGGACTTGGCCAGTTTGAAGACTCTCAGCTGTAAAAAAGAAAAAAAAAGTAAACAAGACACTGAGTTTCATCTTTAAAAAAAAAATGAGGAAAATAGGGCAGAACTCCCTAAACAGCCACCATCTTGTCTCTTATGCAAAGATGAAGCCCACGCTTCTGCCGCTGAGGCCGAGGGAGCAGGGAATGTTTAACCTCTCTTGGAATCTGGGCTTGTGGATTCTGCACTTTAAGTCATCCCATACACACTGATCTCCCTTCCCCAAGGAAAAGTCACAAAAGTCACCCTTCCCTGCCCAAAGCTGTCAGTCAGAGCTTGCAAAGGGAAGTTGTAAGGGAAGAAGAGACCACAAAAATGGCACCATTTCATTGCTGTCCTCCCCAAACCCAGGAAA
This sequence comes from Empidonax traillii, assembly GCF_003031625.1. Taxonomy (NCBI): domain Eukaryota; kingdom Metazoa; phylum Chordata; class Aves; order Passeriformes; family Tyrannidae; genus Empidonax; species Empidonax traillii. The sequence goes on along the minus strand of NW_020956748.1, from coordinate 19,460 downwards.
AAAAGTGGATTTTCCCTTTTCTCATGCAAACAGGAAACATTTCTCATGTAAAAGGGCAGGGTCAGGTTGGATATCAGGGAAAGGTTCTTCCCCCAGAGGGTGGTTGGCACTGAACAGACTCCCCAGGGCAGTGGGCACAGCCCCAAGGCTGCCAGAGCTCCGGGAGGGTTTGGACAGGGTGGGATTGTTGGGGTGCCTGTGCAGGGCCAGGATTGGACTGGATGATCCCTGTGGGTCCCTTCCAACTCAGGATATCCCATGATTCTGGGATTTTAAGCTCTCTAGCAGTTCCATGACAGTAACACCGAAAAGGAGCTGGAATGTGGAATACCAATCGGAAAGATCGCAGCACGGAAAGTCCTTCCACGTCCGCCAGACTCAGCTCCATTAAACTGAGGGAGACAATAAACCCATCAAAGATGTTCCAGCCTTCCTGGAAATAATAGTAGGGATCCATGGCAATGAGCTTCAGGAACATTTCCGCCGTGAAAATCCCCGTGAAAACCTGGAGAGGGGAGGAGAGACGGACAAAGAACAGGCAAAGAGCGGCTCTCGTCAGTTGTTTGATCCTCAGGCTGAATCTTGACGCTGCAATTTGTTCTAAGTTTAAGCCTGTGCATCCCATCTACAGGATCAGATCCTCGGGGGATATTTCCCTCCGCCCCCTTACCAGATTTCCTACGGAGAGCACATGCTCAAACTGGGGGGTCATGGGGTGGTGCTCCATGGCCATGAAGAGCGTGTTCAGCACGATGCAGATGGTGATGGCCAGGTCAACGAAAGGATCCATCACAATCAGGTTCACGATCTCCTTCAGCTTCATCCAGTACGGGTGGCACTCCCAGATCAGGAACGTGTTGGCAAACTTGTACCAGCAAGGGGGACACTTCCTCTGGGACTCCTCCAGCTCTGTGGGTACAAAACAAAGCAAGAGTTCAGGCTTCACCTCTGAGGCTGAAGACAAAGGGTTACAAAGCCATGAGCCTCAGGACCACGGCCAGGGCAGAACGGTTGGGTCAAGTGTTGGGACAGGTTGGACATCAGGAGGAATTTTTCGTGGAAGGGATGCCCAGGGAGGTGGTGGAGTCCCCACCCCTGGCTGGGGGATGGGCCACAGGTTGGACCCGATGGTTTTGGAGGGGTTTTCCAACCTCAGGGGTTCTGGGATTCCATAATTTTATGCTCCTACCGAGTTTCTGTCCCTACACCAGAGCCCCACTACCCCTGCCCCAGGTCCCCAAAGCTGCAGCTCCAGCCCTGTGCTCCACCTGAGCTTTGTGATTGAATGCAAATTACCCCAAATGAAGGGCTATATTTAACTCAGAACCGATCAAGGTAAAACAGTTGAAACCAAAGTTACAGATTCTCAGCTGCCTTTGGTGCCAGTTTTTAAATAACTGAGATGAATTCTGCGCTGAACACGGCCCTGCTCTAAAAGAGGAAAGAGATGACATAATGCTGCGAAGGATTTTCAGCAGGAATAACCTGATTAAGACAAACCCCAGCCATTTACAGAAATCAAACACAGTGCTGTGTCCATTTTTTTTTTTAATTATTATTTTTTTTTTTTACTCCGCCTTATTTCAAGTGCTTGGGGAGGGAGGGGGGGGGATGGAAAAAAAAAACCCAAACAAACTGAGGAGTTCCCCCCTCTGTTTGTTGACGTGCTGTGGTTCCAGTCAGGCTGTGCAGCTGCGAATGCTCAACTTTTTATTTTTCACGGGCAGAGGGAAAGGACCACCGTGCTCTCCTCCCCATTGGTTCTCTGGTTGCTTGGTATTTAGTTGCCTTGGAATTTGGGAAGTTAAAAGGAGGCCCGTGGCTCTGGAGCCCGTGGGCGGCTGCGCAGGAGGGAAGCGGCAGCAGAACCCTGCTCTGTTTCTAAGTATATTTAGTTTTCATACAGTTTTATTGCAGGAGACAGCAGGAATTTGAGATCATCAACCTCATGTGGCTGCTGCTCAGAAATTCTTGCTGGCTCCTGCATAACATATTTGGGAGCCTCATCTCCGTGGGCTGCCCATTCCAGAATTCCCATCATCCAGCAGCCCCTTTCCCTTTCTGACAGCTGTCACACTGCAGCTCTCAGTGTGGCTCCAACCCTTTTCTCCCAGGGATTGTAGCAAAGGAGGGTCTCTCCAGCCCCTGGGAGATGGCACAGGACAGATCACCTGGACCAGCTGTTTTCTCACCCCTCTGATCTGTGCATTCTCACTACTGTAAAGTTACGGTTATGTTCCTGTGGGAAGCCATTCCCCCTTGTCCTGCCACTCCAGGCTCTTGTCCAAAGTCCCTCTCTAGTTCTCCTGGAGCCCCTTTAGGCACAGGAAGGTGCTCCAAGGTCTCCCTGAAGCCCCCAAACCACACCTACCCTCAACGAGGGTGTTGGTCAGCCCGGTCATGACGCTGTTGGTGCGATCCTTCCGTCCGTAGGACGCGTTCACCTGGTCCATGGAGACCAAGAGAGACCCCCCAGGTTTCTTCCTGATTTCAATTTCAGTGGTACCCTGCAAAAATTCAGAGGATGATTAACACAAACTCTTGAATCTGCCCGGAATTTTTACACACCCTCAGCCCAGAAAGGTGGCACTTATTCTCTATTTCTGTATTTTATGTTGTCTGTATTCTGCATTTCTCTATTTCCTGTTGTCCTTCCCACTTTCCTACGGTGTCTAAGTGGTCAAACCAGAACTCAAGGCCTTGTTTCTGCTGGACCAGCGCTTTGCAGCCTTAGATGAATTAAGGATTATGTTTCAAAGGACGTTTCCAAATGTTCTTTAAAGAATTGCTGTAGCACAACATTAATTTACTCTCTGTGCTGCTCCAACCAACCTCTTTCACCAACCCGTTGGTCAGAGGTGAACTCCACCCCAGCCTCACCTGAGCCACCCCAACTAATAAGGTTTATAAGTTAACAGTGTCAACATTCATTTCAAAATCTGCATCTGAAAATCAGGCTGAAAGAAGAAGCTCGGCCCCCATCACGGAGAACTCGTGGGGATTCCTCCCACTCCAGCCCACGATGCAGCTGATTTTCTAACACAGCAGGGACGTGAAATCCCTCGTCATTCCACCCCGGGAAGGATCACCCTGCTCCCCTCCAGGCAGAGCTGGCACTTCGGTTCCCCTTTCCAGGATTGCTCTGGAAATGCCCAGAAAATCCTGGGCACTGACAGAGAACTGGGCTTTTATTCTCCCCATGCAGAGGCAATAAAATAACTGCTAATTAATAGTTTCTCTCCACACATGCACCATGCAGGTTTTACTGCTCCCACCACATCCAGGCTGCCTTAGAAAAGAGGATTGAATACTGAAGCAAAACTCTGTATTAACGTGCTAACAAGAGTAAAACAAAACCAGGTAGCAACTGATGCTTAACAGAATTAATTAAGGTCAAACAGGTTGCAAAAATCCAAATAATTTAAAAAGTAGCTTGGAATTTACAGGCACAGCAACCAGATTTTCCCAGAAACAACTGGCTCAGGTGTCTCTCCAGCGATGTTGTTTCAATCAAGTCCAGATTCATCTGTGCCCCAATAACTGATATTCTATTTCTGGAGCTTTGTTTCTCTCCTGCACTCTGAAATGCTGATCCACCAGAAGGTTTCTCCACACCAATTCATTCAGCTAACCACAAAAAGCCACAACCAATTCAACAATTAAAAAGGAGTAGCTTGAAGAACCCTTATTTAACCAACAGCTCTCCTTGCAAAATTCAGTGAGAGGGGGAAAAGATTGCCTGGATTCCCCTTTAATCCTCCAGTATTTTATCTCGCTGTGGAGAATATTCACAGCACCCTCTGTGAGCTGGGCTGGTTTTCCCACCCCTGTGCTTTGAACAGCTCCGTGTGAGCCGCCCCGACAACACACCGAGGCTCCTGCTATTATTAGTCCTTTAATTAAGGACTCAATTCCAAGCCTTCTTCCTCCAGGGAAGCTGGAGGGGGTGGGTTGCTGATGGGAAGGAAGGAAAGGGGCAGTGGAAGGTGTCGGTGAGGATGGACGGGATCGCCCATGGTTGGACAGACTGACCCATCCCAATGGGACTGGGATCCATTCCAGGGGAGGAGGAGGAGGAAGAGGAGGAAGAGAAAGAGGAAGGAGGAGAGGAATGGAAGGGGAAGAGGAAAAGGAGAATGAAGGGGAGGAAGAAGAGGAGAAGAAGGAAGAGGAGAAGGGAAAGTAGAAGGAAGAGGAGAAGTAAGAGGAGAAAAGGAAGAGAAGAGGAAGAGGAGGAATGGGAGGAGATCCCCCCACCCCGTGCTCGGAGCTCGGGCACCTCCACCCGCCGCACTCTGCCCCGTCCCCTCTCACCTCGGGCAGGATGCGGCCCCCGGGCATGCTGGAGGGGGGCCCCCCGATGAGGGACACGACGCCGTTGCAGTCCACGGTGCTGTTCCTCTTGACGTTGCGGCGCAGGGCGGGGAAGATGCGGGAGGAGCGGCTGCCCTGGCTGTAGCCGCTGTAGCCGCTGTAGCTGCTGCGCCGGTCGCGCCCCCGGATGGGGATGAACAGCGAGTCCCTCCTGCCCTCGCTCTCCTCCACCGTGCTGTGCTCGTCGTCCGCGAACTCGTTCTCCGAGGCCGGGTCGCGGAAACGGCTCTTGTAGCTGAAGATGCTGCTCCTGCTGTTGTGGCGGGAGAGGAACGGGGAGCCCGGGATGCTGAGGAGAGACTGGGGGGGGGAAGGGGAAGGACGGTGAGCAGGGGGGGGATGCACTGCTGGGCTGCTTTCACAGGATCATACCACGGTTTGAGGTGAAAAGGGCCGTAAAGTTCACCCCATCCTTCCCTTTCCATGGGCAGGGACACCTCCCACCAGCCCAGGGTTGCTCCAGCCTGGAATGGGACGCTTGCTTCTCTGGGCAATCTGTGCCAGGGCCTCCCCACCCTCACAGGGAGGAATTTCTTCCCAGTGTCCCATCTCACCCTGCCCTCTGGCAGTGGGAAGCCATTCCCCCTCATCCTGGTGCTCCAGGCCCTTGTGAACAGTCTCACTCCATGTGCTTCCCTCCCCTCTCCAGGTCTGCACGGACCATCACCCCTCACTCCTTGGCTGCACTGTGAGAACTGCTCCTTCCTGGCTCAGGGAAGGAATTAACTGGCTGGATTCCCTTCTCTCAGGAACAATTCCTGCTGGGGAAAGTGTGCGTGTGAGGGCTGTAAACCCAAAGTGTCCTCCTGATCTGCTGCGAGCAGATCCTTGCACGTGCTAACCCAGGATCCAAACTGGAACACTACCCTGACCTCCAGCAAGCACAAACACCACTGAAGGAAGCCAAAACTACCTGGTTCATGATGGAAAACTTCCTTCCCAGCCTGTTATCCGGCAGCCTGAAGGCTTTCCTCCTCATGCCATCCTCGGATTCCGACTTGAACACCTTCTCAGTGTCACACTTCTCATCTCCCTCCGACAGCTCCTTGTCCTTCCGCTTCTTCCTCCTGTTCCGACGCTCCTTGGCGCTCTTGGAACTGAGCTTGGAAATCTCTGAGGAGCTCCTGGACATCCTCCCCCCACCATCATCTTCCACAGCTTCTTCAGAGACCGTCCCGGCCGAGGTGACCATGGCAGCAGCCTGAGGGTGGAGGCAAGGGAAGGGAAAAATAAATCCCATCTTTCCACGATTAATGCTCCATTTTCTGCTCCGAGAAAGAGTTTGGCTCAGGGCACGTGAGCACAAGTCCTTGGGGCAGGACTGAGGGGGTTCATTCTCTCTCTTGGAAGGAACTTGCAGCCAGGACTTGTTAAACCCTCCCTCGCAGGGAGGAATTTCTTCCTTCCTTTTTCTCACCTGTGCCTCCTCCTGCTGCTTTTTCAGCTGCTCCAACATGGCCTTGAATTCTGCCTCCTTCTGCTCCGCCTCCTCCAGCGTGGCCTGGTTCTGCTCCTCGTAGGCCATGGCCACCACAGCCAGGATCAGATTCACCAGGTAGAAGGACCCCACGAAGATCACCAGCACAAAGAAGATCATGTAGGTTTTTCCCGCCGCTCGTAAGGTCTGGGAGGGGCAGAGGGAAGGCAGAGGGATGAGAAAAAGGGACAGGGAGGCGATTCCAGGGTGACACACGACGCACGAGCCAGCCCCTTGACCTGAATGTTTCTGAGGAAATCCAGCAGCGCTGAGTGTTTCCCTGCAGAGCACTGGGAAGCTGCACGTTGAACACAAAAGGGGACATCCCCCTTCCTCCCCTGAGGGAACATCCAAGGGATGCAAACTGAAAGGGGTTCATCGGGGGTACAGAGTGAAACCCCACGGCTCGGGGTCCCTCAGAGCAAACCAAAGCGAGGAAAAAGCCATTTCCCCAAGTCCAAAAACCACCCCCAGGTCACGGGGAACATCTGTGCCCTCCAGAGGGCCTGAGCACCTCCTGTGAGCACAGCTGAGCTCCCTCCAGCTCCTGCAGCTCAGGCTTCTCCAGAATTAATTCACAGCTCAGCTGGACCCACCAGCCCTTCTGGACTCCAAGCCCAGCCCCTGCTGCCAGGTAATGTCCCCTTCCCCCTCAAACCCAACATCTCACTGTGCAGCTCCTCCTTTGGACAGAGGGAACAAAACAAAGCTGCTCCCCTTTCCCTTCCCTGCTCCATCCCCGAATCCTCGCCGTGCCCAAGGCAGGAGCGAGGCGTTTACTCACTAATTGATACAAGTTTTCCCAAAAGTCCTGAGTCATAAGGCGAAATAAAGCCAGGAAGGCCCAGCTGAAGGTGTCGAAGCTCGTGTAGCCGTAGTTGGGGTTCCGTCCTGCCTTCATGCACGTGTATCCCTCTGGACATTGGCTGGGGAGGGACAACAGCCAGGTCAGGGCGTGGGGTGGGAGGGGGGACAAAGAGGCACCAGCTTTGGCCAAAAGGGCCTTTAGAGCTGAAGGTCGGGGTGAAAAAACAACTGGGGGCAACAGCAAAGGGCAAGTTCCCATTTCTGAGCCTCCACCCACCCTCCTCTGAGGATCCCCAAGGTTGGATTCAGTGGGGGATGATGCCACTGGCACCACCTGCCCCCTAAGGTGACGTGGAGAACCCACTGCACTAGCAGTGGATTCACAGTTAGAGGCAGAAATTTGAAAGCTGGTGAAATAACAGCACAACCAACAAAGGAAGAGGCAGAAAATATTCCAAAGGCTTTGGAATGTCCAAATTTAGCCAGCAATGGAGCTCAGCACTCACCCTGCGTCCGAGCTGTTACCACAGAGCAGAGGATCCGCGGCACCAGGAATGATGTAAAAATTCGCTGAAGAGGATGAAAATGAAGAGATTACAGGCAAAGACATGCAGAGTTTGAAGATTTAACAGGCTACAGAGCCGTAAAACTCCTCACTTGAGAGCCCCCCCAAAACCCCTGCTGAGAAATTTATCGGTAAAATTACATTTTGGACAAAATACTTAGCTCAGAGAGCACAGCCAAACTCTTTAAAAGGGTGAACCCCTCTAGAAACACCCTAACAGGTGTTCTAGGAAGCTGAAAATTCTCTGAGCACGGGGGTTTTCGCTGCACAAAGGGACACAAACCACGCTGGAAGTGGTGGGCACCTCCCTGAGCAGGAGGAGGAGGAAGAGGAGGAGGAGGAGGTTTTGGGGAGCCTCAGTGCAGAAACACCTACACATGTTGTTGGTGTACTCCTCCCAGTCGAAGCCCCTGGAGCCGTTATCCAGGAAGGTCTCGTTCACATTAATTGGCCAAATCACACACTTGTTCCTCAAATTGCCCATGAACAGCTGGAGCCCAATGAGGGCGAAGACACTGAGACAGAAAACTGTCAGGATCATCACGTCAGACAGCTTCTTCACGGACTGGATGAGGGCACCCACGATGGTCTTCAAGCCTGTGGAGAGGGAAAGGAGACTGGAAATCACCCCTGCAGAGAGAAACCACAGCTGCCAAGCCCACATCATACAGCACCTTCTAACACCTCTACGGGGTGGGAAAGGTCCTGGCTACAGGTTGTGGGGGGCTCCTGGGACCCAGCACCATGTGTGGGGTTGGGTTTTCCAGCTGGCACAAGAACTGGGATGGAGGAACCGGCTCAGGGGTTTGGTGGGGAACGAGCAGAACAAACCCCAAAATCCCGGTGTTTGTCCCCGGGAATGCCTGAGCTCTGCAGCCGAGCTGAGGGAATTGCTGCCCTGCACACAAAGGGTGTGTCAAAAGGGGATTTTTAAACTCGGGATTTGCTGCCACAAACCCCTCGTGGGCACGTCTGGCTGTGTTCAGGCTGCGACAGCTCACAAAGATCAAACACCTTTAAACTCTCCCATCCTGGGCTTCTCCTGCTCATCTGAACTGTCCCAGCACTTCCCTTCCCCTGTGGGAGCTGAATTTCCCATTTGGATGGTGGGGGTTGTTACAGCCAGGGCAGGATTTCAAGCAACAAGGAATTAGGGCCCTTTAATCAGCCTTTCTAGCGCTTGGTGGGATAATTCTATACCTTATAAATGAGCAGGGAAGGGGGGAAGGAGGAAAGAAGACATAAATCACAGATCCAGCTGGATTTGGGGCTGAGGCCACACAAACATCCCACAGTAAATCCCTGACCAGAATCCTTGGTCCCTTCCACCCTTCCCTTTCTGCACCACCAGAGGTTTGAGCCACGTCAGGAACACAGAGATTCATAAATACAGTTACAGATACATTCCTTACAGAGGAATCAGTTTTAAAACGTCATTTTGCTTCCATCATCCCAGCTCCCCCTGGATGCCAAAGCCCTGCCCCGACCCAGAGCAGGTTCTTGCTGGTAGTTCTGGCAGACACATCAGCCCCATGCTCACCCCACAGCTCTGCTCATGCACCCACAGGCACCAGCCCTCGGGTTCCTGGTTGGGATGCTGCTCCTCCACAGGAGTGCAGGAAAAGGGGGGGTTGGGACCAGGATAAAACTGGGCAGCAGGAGAGCTCCGGCAACGAACCAGGAGCACTCCAAAAAACACAACTCCAGTGACAGCTGATGGGGGTTTTCCTGGGTCCTGTGTAATGCAGGGGGGACAGGGGGGTGTCCCCACCAGACAATTCAGTGCAAGGACTCAAGGGCCAACAGTGAAAATCTCCTGAGACCATCACATGGGTTTCAAATGGGTCCCCCCATGAGCCAGGAGATCAAAGCAGTATTTTGACATTTTAGCTGCCAGGAGCCCCAGTCTGCTCCTGTCACACAGATCCACACGGACCACGGAATTCTGCCCCGTGGCATGGCAGATCCTGGGGATATTTCCCATTTTTGTCTTGTCTCAAAGCCACACCAATGCCAATGATTGGTAGAAGGTGTAGCCAGCACTCAGAGCACTGAAATGAGTTTCTCAGGAGCTCAGCACAGGGTTAAAATTCCCATTCCATGCGCTGAAGCAGAAGGGGAATCCCTTCAGATTCTGATATTCTGTGTATTCTGAAAATCCCTCTCTCCCTGTGAAATGACAGCAGTAAAACCCATAAAGAGCACTTTATGCCTTCACATTAAATAACCCAAAAGGCCAATTACCCAAATGCTTTACACTCCTCCTGTTGTTAGTCCCAAAACCGGGGAGGTTTGTGCTGCGGAACCACACCCGGACAATCCTCCCCCACAAAGGGACACAATACCCAGGGGGTTTTGGCACTTCCAGGTGTGCTCAGTGTCCCCAACACCCAAACAAGGGTCCCCTCGGCTGGCACGTGGCAAATCACCCTTTTAATTAAAACAAAACAGGCGGCAGATTGCGCCTGGAGCAGCAACTGTGCCGAGCTTAGCAGGGCTCAGCCCCACCCCCCTCGCTGCCATCGGGATTCAGCTCCATCAGTTTGGAGTTCTGTGGAGGGGACGATCCAGAACTGAGCTGTCCTGCCCCCTTTCCACGGGCAGACAAGGCAGCCACACAGTCAGGAACCAGCTCCTTGAAGCTGCACCATCTCCACTCTGCTACGACTGGGAAAAAGCACAACACAGGCAAAACTGGGTTCGATGGGGATGTTCCCTCTCTGAGCAAGGCAGGTACCACCTGGAGCAGGCTGAGGGAACCTCAGCTACACGTCAGACCCGCCCAGGGCACTGCCAGCAGCAATTCCCAGGGGTCTTTCCTCTTCAGTATCCCCAAACATTAAGGGAGGCTCAGCAGGAACATCACCCCAGCGTGTTCTCATTGGGTGCAAGGGAAGCAGGTGCCACATCAGAGCATCACCATCATCACCATCATCATCATCATGCACAACAGGCAGGTGCAGCTGATGGGGTTGGCAGTCTGGGATGGGCCCTACAGGCAGCCTGAGAAAGCAGAGCCATCATTCCATTCCCAGGGAACAGACTCCAAAGGACCTGGAGAGCAGCTGAGGGGTTATTATTTCGCGGCAGGCTGAGCCCCTGAAAACCTGCTGATTCCTGCGGGAGCTGAGCCTGGAGCCCGACCTTAAAATCAGGAGCACTTTTGAGGAACCACCTGCACGAGGCTTTCCTGCACAAGAGCTCAGGCTCAGGGAGTGTTTAAGGCCAGGCTGAACGGAGATCAGAGCAATCTGGTCTGGGGGAAGGTGGCCCTGCCCACGGAATTGAGATGAGCTTTAAAGGTCCCTCCCAACCCAGACCATCCTGGAATTCTGTGATTCTCAGTCCATAACGTCTGGGTGTCTCTCATAGCAAAAGAAGGGCCCTGCTCACCCCCAGATGACTTACAGGTCTAGAAGCAGCTTTGGGAGGCTCAGCCCTGCCAAGTTCAGCTCAGGGAACGGGCAGAAGGTTTTAATCCTGGTGGGGGTTTGCTCTCTTGCTTTACACAGTTATTCCTAAATCTCCAGAAACACTCTGGTGATAATGGGGCAAATCCCTGAGCCAGAAACTGCTCAGCCTGAGGTGGGGGGGTGCTGATCCTTTATTCATCTGCACTTAAACTGCAAGCCTGGCTTTAATTTCAGAGATGGGGCGTACCCAGGGACAGAGGAGGGCGGAGGAACAGCCTGTCCGTGCCGTAATTTGGTGGCCCAGAAGCCTCGATTTCAAACTGCTCTGTTACACAGACTGCAAATCCCATCCCCAAAAAACCCCCAGTGCCACCTCTGAGGGACGAGCAGTGCAGGGAGGGGAGGGGAGGTGTGGAGGGAGCGCGAGCCCAGCCTTTAGTGCCGAAGGGTTTCTCACCTGGAATTACAGAGATAGTTTTCAAAGCTCGGAGAACTCTGAAAGTTCTCAATGCTGAGACATTCCCAAGGTCCACAAACTCTGTGACATATCTGCAATGAGGGAGGTCACACACAAAAAACACCATGACAATACACACACCAAAAATAAAACAACAACTACGGACAAAAGCAATACGTCACTCACAGGGGCCTGCACCCGACAGCTGAACACCAACCGGGGCCTTACCTGGGATTACAGAAATAGTTTTCAAAGCTCTCAGAACCCTGAAAGTGCGCAGAGCTGAAACATTGCCTAGGTTTACAAACTCTGTTATATACCTGCAGAATTAAACCAGAGTTAATGGCACCGTTGGGGTCACCTCCCCGTGCAAAAATCGTCTGCTTGCAGGAAAC
>NW_020956748.1:1768-6321 GCF_003031625.1 Empidonax traillii | reverse complement strand
CACAGGTTATTAATGGGGTGATGACTGTCCAACCTCCAGCTGCAGCCCAGGAATATTTAAAACACCAGCCCAAGGAGGAAGGAGCGGTAGAGACCGGAATTTAAAGGCATTTGGCTCCTGGTCCTACCCTGACCAGCCCCTCTGGCACCTCAGCCCTCTAAAATCTTGATTAGCACAGGCAATTCTCAGAAAACCCTAAATTTTCTGCAGCAGCAGCAGCAGCTCCACCAGCTCCACGTTGCCACAGTCTGGAGCTGAGATTCCACCAGGCCAAAGCCTCCTTTGGAAAAACCAGGGCAGAAATCCCCCCCACCCCGTTCCCTACAAAGCCCCCCTCGCCCCGCAGGCCCCCACAGTTGTGGAAACACAACTCACGCCATCATGATGACACTGAAATCCAGCCAGTTCCACGGGTCCCGCAGGAAGGTGAAGCCATCTATACAGAAACCTCTGGCAATGATTTTCACGAGTGATTCGAAGGTGTAAATCCCGGTGAAGGTGTACCTGAGGGCAGGGGGGAGAGAGAGAGACACACGGGCTGAGAACCGCCCCGAAAGGGCATCTGAACCCCAACCCCCCCAAAAAAATGGGAATGGCAAACCCTTCCATGCAAAAAAAAGGGCTCTGAGGGACGAGGTGTCCATGCAAACAAACAGGGGGGAGGAGCAGGGAAGGAACTCAAAGAGTTCTGGGAGGTTCTTACAGCACAAGGCTCGGTACTTACTCCACATTCTTGGACCATTCGGGCGGGTTACTAAAAGTCATGAATACACAGTTGGTCAAAATAGTGCACATAATGATCATGCTAAATACTGTGGGGCAAAGTCAAGGAGCAAAGGGACACGTGGTGGCTCTTTACATCCCCCCTCTGGCCCCCAAAAAAATCACGGAGTGCAGGAACACTCAGCCATTTCCAGGCACAGTAAGAGCCGAGATGCTTCCAGCACTCAGGGGAAATAAGACTATTTATATATTATATACTATATACTAAATATAATATATAATATAACACACAATATATAATGTATGTTATATAATTATTATATATAATATATATTTTATATATAATTTCTCTACTATATATTTACTATTTATATAATATATATACCATTTACATACTTTATATATATATTTATATACTACACATACTATTGACATACTATATATATACTATTTATACATTATATATACTATTGACATACTATATATATATATACTATTTATATACTATATTATACATTTCTAGTATAGAAATAGTATTTTAGGTCGCCGTTCAATTTATCTTCTATTTGACTTAGTAATTAAAAATAAAATCCCACGCCCAAATGAAAAACGTCTCCCCAAATAATTCCAGTCGTTCAGCAACGTGAAAAATATCTTGTCTGCTCGCACAGCCCGTGGGGAACCCACAGACACCAGGATTTTAGCCTGGAGAAAACCACGGGAGCCTTTCCAAAGCCTCCTGCTCCCTCTGTGTGGTTGGGGTCTGGTGCTGGTGACTGATTTGAGGAGGTTACAGCACAATTTCCCAATTAGAAGTGGATTTTAACCACTGAATTATCAGCACAGAAGCGAAATCCAGCTCGGACCCAACGCTGTTTGACTTCCAAAATCATTTAAGGAGACTCCAACAGATCTTTCAGAGCGAGACCCAAGAGCCTCCAGCAGCATCTTGGGCTCAGCCTGACAATCTGCACCCCTTGGCTGCAGCCCAGCCATCCAGGGGGGAGGAGAGGCCACGAGAACTCACACAGAGCCAAAGGAAACATTCCCAAGTCCCCTCTGAAAAGATGGAAAAGCTTTTTCTCCACCTGAGAAGCAGGACTGGAGGGCACAGGACCAGCCAGTGAAATTGTTTCTGCTTTGGATTCACTATCTAAAATAAATAAATAAATAAACAGGGCAGAGCAGCTCGATCCATACAGACATTTTTTCCTCCTGAAACACCATCAGCTGATGCTTCCAAAGCCACTGGAGCTGCCTGAGCCCTGCAGAGGAACCTCTTGGAAAAGCTTTGCCAGCAGAAGGATGTTCTAGGGATGCCAAAAGAGCAAGAAATCAGGCAGTGTCTAATGACAGACAAGGTGGCTCTGGCTCCTTCTCCAGATAATAACTCTATTTCATATTTAGTCTTTTTTTTAAAATCCATTTCAGTTCTGTTTAACCATTTCAGCAGCTGTTAAAGCTCAGCTCCTCTTCACAGGAAACACAACCTTAAATCACATCTGTTCCCAAACTCATCCACGGGTGGACACAGGGAAAATAAAAGAGAAGTTTCCTTCACTGGATGTGGCTCAAGGACAGTAACTTTTCACACAAAAAAAGCAGGTTTTTGTGCATGTTCTGAGGCCAATCCAACCTCCCTGTGGGTGCAGGACTGTCAGTCACAGGTGGGAATCGAGCAAAAGACAATTTGACAGGGAAGAGATTTTCAAGGAACACATGAAGGCTAAGAGAACTCGGTAATAAAAAAGGATATGAATGTATCAAAATTTTAATAGCTATTCTTCTAAACAGATTAAAAGGACTTAAAATGTACAAGGCAGGTGTGGCACTAAATCGGAAGAGTGTTTTCCCTCTGTTTAGTACTACAAAGGTCTGCAGAGAAACAAAGAGAGAGAGAGAGAGAGAGAGAGTTAATGCAGGAGAATCAAAGCAGGAATTGTACTAAAAAAAAAAAAAAAGGAGAAACAACTTTCATAGTAAATTTGGTTTGTTTTTTTTTTTTTAAAGAATAATCTCCTTTGTGAAGCTCCCATTAAGGTGGGACACACCAGGCCATCCTGGACATCCCTACCAACACATCCTGGATAATTCCACTCCAAACAACCATTTCACCAGAGATTTCAGAGCAGAAGCCAAACCTCCCAGCCCAGCCCAGCCCACGTTTTCCTCTCCCCATTTTTGTTCTCTCCAGGACAGACTCGGACTCGTCTCCAGCCCCCCCGGGCTGGCACAGCCCCCAGTTCCTGCGGCCCAACCCAAGGGAATCCCCCAGGGCTCCCCGCCAGCACCGGCTTCCCCAGGAGACTCCTCTTGGGAGATTTGTCATTTCCCTCCTCGCCAGTGAAACGACGTCTTTTGGGCTCGTTTGGCTCGATTAGACCACTGAGCAGTCAATTATTTGCGAAGGAAATCAAAAAATCAGGTTGTGGTTCGGCACGGAGGGAGAAAGCTTCGTTAGCAGAGCCACTAATGCATCCCCACCAAAAAGCACTTTAAAGACAGCCCTGGACAGCTCTTCAACTGCAGCATCACGAATTAATGACCAGAGCCTTTAAGAGAGGCTGGAAAAGGAACGGGGTGCAAGTCCTGGGAAGGTGGCAGTGCCAGGGAAGGGAAGAGAGCTGGTTCCTAGAGCTGGGTGTCCCCTGAGCACTTTGTAAAGGCATTTTTGCAGAACTTTGGGCCTCTTAGGAGGTTGTTCCACGCCAAGGCGATCCACCACCTCCCTTTCTTCCAGGAGGAAATCCAAGCTGTTTCATCCCCCTGCCTACCAAACATGAGCTCCACATCCCGCTTGCCCTCTCAGTCCCTCACCAGCTCCGTGACCGGACCCAAGGCAGCTCCTCGTTCTCTCTCCGTGCTCTGCACCACATTTCCCCTTTCAGACCACAAAACCTGTTGGACTATCCCTGCCTGTAAAGCCCATCACCCCTGGGCCTTTCGGTGCGACCCTCACCCCGACAAAGCGCCCCAATTCCAGTCTGCTCATCGATTCCGACGGTTCCGAGATCCACCACTCCCCTGGGCGTCCCATAAAATCCTGGGCAGACCTCCGACCGGCCTCATCAGGAGAAAGAAAAGCCCAAAAGCCAAGAAGTGCTTGGCAATTCAAACCCTCTCTTAGCTTCTCTTTCTGCTGCTGACATATTAAAACTCCATTTCGAAATGGCTGCGAGCTCTTAAAACATTTGCTGGGCCCGGGCCAAGAACACCCTTAAGAGCTTTTAAGATGTGCTGAGGCAAAGCTCAGAACTCAGAGGAAGGTGATGCCTGGAAAAAGGCACTTTGCACTCGGTTTAAGGGATGGTTGTGCCTGGTTGAACCTCCCAAAGTCTCAGTTTGCTGTCAGAGCTGAGGAAAAACCTCCGTCCACTTTAGTTTCCTTGAAGCCACGTGTTGTTAACAAATCCCTGGAAACAGGGCTCTTAAAAAGGAGGATCCCAGAAGACGAATTTTCTAAATTAATCTGCAAGATGGTGCCTTGTGCTGGAGGAGCAGGACAGAACTGATGGAGGGGATGACAAGAAACATTCCGGCTCTGGGAAGATCTGAAACGCTTCTGCTTTCCTGCAGGTTTAACGTCGGGCGGTTTTTCTGTGATGGCTGAAGAGTGAGGGGGAGTGGGCAGGAGATCTCAGAAGAAAACGGTTCCAGGAACAGCCTTGGAACATATGGAACCACATTCCTGCAGCAGTGACGGGCCTGGCACTCCGGGCTGAGCAGGAGGGAGAGCGACGACTTCCTGGTGACACCCCGAGCGAGTCACTGCTGGGAAATCAATGCACGAGGAATTTGGGCACTCGGGGGGCTGAGGAGTCACAGCCAGA
>NW_020956748.1:0-1448 GCF_003031625.1 Empidonax traillii | reverse complement strand
TTCCAGGAACAGCCTTGGAACATATGGAACCACATTCCTGCAGCAGTGACGGGCCTGGCACTCCGGGCTGAGCAGGAGGGAGAGCGACGACTTCCTGGTGACACCCCGAGCGAGTCACTGCTGGGAAATCAATGCACGAGGAATTTGGGCACTCGGGGGGCTGAGGAGTCACAGCCAGAATCAGAGCAGCCCTGGGGGAGAAGGACCTGGGGGGGCTGCTGGGGGAGAGGTTGGACATGGCCCAGCCCAGGGAACCCCCCCTGTGCTGGGCAGGGGGGGATCCTCCATCCTCGTGGTGCAGATTTAGGGGGTGGCAGCAGAGATTCCATCAGTTCCCTGGCCGTGCCACCCCCGGCATTCCCTGATTCCCCAGCTGGGACCCTCGGGGCTGGATCCACACACAGCCAGCAGCTCCGTCCCCCTCTGCCTTCCCTCCCACACCCGAGAGGACTGACAGGGATTACACTTCCTTCAATCTTCTCCTTTCCCACTTTTCCTGCTCCATTTAAGTCAGTTGGAGACAAGGAGTGGAAGAAAAAAAAAAAAACCTCATTAAGCAAGACCTGGAAAGCAGGGGCTGGGGCTGCTCACACAGGGGGCTCTCCTGGATTTTGCTGGCACGTGGGAAGGTGGAAGTTCACAGGGAAGTACCGGCTTTTGGGGGGGGTTTAATCGAGACGTAGCTGGGCCCTCTCATCCCTGACACTGTCCCGGGCCCACTCAGCCAAGGTGACATTCTGGACCCGAGGGCCCATTTCCAAACCGGGCATGTGACTTGGGGAAGCTGCAAGTCACTCCACTGGCACGAAACCTGGAGAGATCCTCAGGTGCTGCCGGCAGGAGGTGACCTCGGACGTCCCACTCCGGCCTCAGATGCTCATGGATGTGTGGACAGCCTTCCTTTTCCCACTGGGATCCACCCACCTAAGCCTATCCACAGTCTCAACTCCCAGAATATCCAAGGAGCCTTATAAATGGAGGCAACTGCAGGAGCAGGAGCACCTTCCCTCATCCTGCAGCAAGGGAGAGGTTCCTGCCCAGGGAAGGGGCTTGAGGAAAACAACCCCGGCCTGGGAAAAGCCTGGACGTGGCACTCGGTGCTCTGGGCTGGGTGACAAGGCAGGGATGGGTCACAGGCCGGACTCGATGGCCCTGGGGGGGGGCTTTTCCAACCTCAAGGACCCCGGGATTCCGTGACTCCCATTTTGCAAAACGCCGGACAAAACCACCCGGGAACAGAACCCCAGGACCCAGGACTTGGGACTCCCTGTTTTCCAGGTCACTCTGTTTCTCCTCTGAAGATCAGTTAACAGGCCAGTGGAAGTTCAGAGCTGCTCCCTTAAAATGCAGCTTCAGTTTCCTCAGAGCAACCAAGATCACCGTGTCCTCCCGCAGCTGATTCGTCCCCGTGCACGCTGCAGAAGCAGAGACCTGTGATGCAAAGCCTT
>NW_020956747.1:120891-129648 GCF_003031625.1 Empidonax traillii | reverse complement strand
GGTCTCCTGATCCCTCTACCAATTCTCCTGGGGCTCTGAAGTCTCTTTTGATTGCCCTCAGACTTCTCTTTATTATTTTGTTGCTGCCAGTTTGAACAACCAATAGCAGATAGTAATCAGAGGGCCTTACTATGCTGGAGACTTGCGTCTCTGAAAAAAACAGTCAATCTCTTCCTTGTTCACTCAAATACTACATTGCCTATTCACTTTCTCCTGAATCTCCCTCACCTGGTGACACAGCTGTTCAACCACAGCTCACGTTCTGCAAAAGAAGGTGTTTGTCAGCCCCAGCCTTGCAAAGAAGCATCAGACCCTCCTGGCAGCCTGTGACCTGGAGAGCTGCATCTACCATCAGCAAGTCTGTCTGGCTGAGTGTGGGGGAGCCCAGCTGGTTCTGGGGTCTCTCTGTAAGCTGAGATATTTGAGATGGAACATCTACACTTGGTAGAGTGTCAGCCACGGATGGAGAGGACCGTGGCACAGAGTGGATTTCCTGTCAAGAATGCTGACTTATTGTATTCAGACATGCTTGGCTATATGTCCAATGGTGGGTTATTTATGTTACCAGTAAACTAATGGGGTTTATACATGTGTCAGCTAGAACTATATAAAGTAGTTGCACTGCTGTAATAAAACTGCTGGTATCCTGAAGCCATGTCGTGTTCCACCCCAACCACGACAGTTGGGGGCCTCTTAGATGGCTGGTTCAGTGACTCTTGGAGTTACAAGGGCTTTACAGTGTGTTAACACCATACCTGAGGAAGCTTAAACTAGTATGTTAATAAGACTTGGTCTGAAAGGATCTCTTTGCTCTTCCTTACCAGCTATTGACTCTGCTGCTTCTATTGGTTGCCCCTGGATGGTCAGAGAGGAACCCTTCCTGCTTGCCCTGCCGCATGAACTGCCATGCAAACCGTTGTGCCACCTTTCTCTTTATCCATCTGTTTGCTACACTCTGGTCTGCTTGCATTCTCTAGAGCTGTTTAAATTTCCCTCGGATGCTCCTGGCACTATCCCCTCCTTGCCTGGTTGGTTGCCCAGGGCTTCTGGGTCCTGATGGGGCTCTGGGCTGGTGTTCAGGTTCCTGAACTTGAGAACCCACCTGTACAGCTAGATCTTCCCCAAGTCACCGCTGCTGCTGCCTTGCCAACTTGCTTAATGATCTGTGTCCTGTTTCTTGCTAGGATGGGGCTAATTTTTTGCAGTGACCTGGAGAGGGCATGGCTAGGACAGGAAGGGTATTCTATACAACCTCATGTCATTTCCAGGAAAGGGACTCTTTTCTGGGGGAAGAGGATTTCTCTCCAGTCAAGAAAACATGATGGAGGGAGTCATCTGGTATTGTCTATTATTGTTTGTCCATGTGAATAATCTCTTTTCTTAGACCTTTTGTTATTAATATTGTTGCTGATACTGTTAATTTTCTTATTTCATTGCTGTTTCCAGTCAATGGTTCTTATCTTAACCTGTGATCTTTATCTTTTGTGCCTCCAATTGGAAGGGGGAGGGGGAGTGGCGTGTGGTTCAGAGAGTCTCAGTGGAGGCACTGAATTGGGGAGTACCATTCCTAAACCATGACAATCTGCCAGTTCTGCTCTGCTCCCTTGTCCCTGAGGGCAGTCTCCCAGGGGATCCTATTGAAAAGGTGGAAGTTTGCTTTCCTTATGTTCAGGGACCTAACTTTACTCCTTACCTGACCCATATCCCTCAGGACTGCAAACTCCACCAATGCATGGCCGGCCTATCACACAGACACCACACACACACAGACCTTTGTGGTGGTTTTCCCCCAGCTGGTCTGGGGGATTCTGGAAGAGTTAAAACTAAGTAGGAACCTTTGTTCAGGGGAGAATTACGCCCGGACCCGGAAGATGTAACAATATGGTTTTCCGGTAAAATGTGCTGAGCACATCAAAATGTGTTCCGTGACATGTGCAGTAAGCAGAGTTATATAACCTTGTTAGCGGTCAATGGAAGGATATTTATGTATGTGGAAACCAATAAAGAGTTAACGTGTAGCCTAAAAAGTGTATAAAAATAGCAGACATCGTGCAATAAAGTGTTCCAGTCTCTGGATCCATAAGGGTTTGTGTCATGTCCTGCCTCAACCTGCGACATCTGGTGACCCCAACGCGATCAACGGAGGAAGAAGGAAGAAAAGAAGCAGCGAAGATCTGGACTTTGCCGCCGAGCGAGCCCTGATCAGCGATCCGCAGAAGATGAAACGGAGAAGCAGCGAGGCAGACCTGGAGCCCGCAGCACCTGTTGTGGTGGCTTCTGCCGCTGCTTGCCTGCTGAACCGAAGAGGGGAGGTCTCTGCCTTGCCTCTGCCTCTGGTTTTGCTGCGGTGCCGCCTGGCTTTTGCAATCATCTACTGTAACAGCTTAGCTTGCTAGCCCGGAGCTGAGGAGATCGAAATTGGAGTGTCCGCTGTCACTCACTTTTTGAAAACTCCACCTCTGTTCCTGCTGCTTGGCTTTGATCATCTGCTGTGGCGCCTCCCCCTGCCCCCCCTGCAGTCTCTGCTTTCACCAGCCGAGCCAAGGAGTTTGAGCTGAGGTGCACCTGCTGGGCTGTTGCTAGGTAACAATTGCTGAGTAACAGACTTGTAGCTCGGGTTTTTAACCCTTGTGGCTGCGAGTTTTAGTTGTTATATTTTCATACTACTGTTTTGTATTCTGCTTTTGCCACTGCTTAATTTCTTCTTCATTAAACTGCCTTACAGTGTGACGTATTTTTGCAAGTCAGTCCTCTAACTTGGTCTAGTAGAGTTACACGTCCTGGATGAGGACGGAGAGAGACAGCTCTGAGAGAGCTGTTGGAGGCGGGAAACTCCGGTGTAGCTGTTAAGAACAACTGGGAAGTCGTTCAAAGGCCGGTCGAAATATTTTTGAGACATCTGTCTAGAACAGGTAAGTCACCGGAGCATAAATGGGTTCCATGTTGTCCAAAGAGGATGAATCTATCAACCAGATGTGGCAATTGTTGCTGGAGGAACATGGGATCAAGATAAGTGCCTTGCTCCTACAAAAAATGTTGAAGTGGAGCAAAGACCAGGGTTTTCAGGCAACATCTGAGGTTGCCTTTAGTGAATCTGTGTGGGATGACTTAGGCTGTCGGCTATTTGAAGCATCCACACATGGAGGTGAAAAAGCAGTAGAGCTGCTAGTCACCTGGCATGTGTTAAGAGAAACATTGCAAGAACATAAAAAATCAGGAAGCTCTGGGACAGTGTCGGTTACTGTCCCTGGAGGAGCTTCTACAGAAACTCCTAAGGAAACCTCTGGGAATGCTCAAGGGGAAAATTCTGGGGACTCTGTAACTCCTGATATCACAAGGGCACCGGGTCTCATGCCTCCTTTGGAGTTTCCTGAAAGGGG
Source organism: Empidonax traillii (assembly GCF_003031625.1). NCBI lineage: Eukaryota > Metazoa > Chordata > Aves > Passeriformes > Tyrannidae > Empidonax > Empidonax traillii. The sequence continues at coordinate 126,268 of NW_020956747.1, read as the reverse complement.
TTTACTGTCATTAGTAAATTTGGATAGGCACTGATTTTCCCAATGAAATCCTTTGCCACATTTCGGACACAGGCGGGAGGGGGGGAATGTTGCCCTTTCCATTCCCAAAGGGGCAATCTCTTTTAATATGTCATTCTTGATTACACTGGATAACAGCAAATAGCAGCGCAGGCTGCAACCATCTGTTGAGCTAATACCGTTGCTAGCAAGGAAACTTTGAAGGACCCCATGCCAACATGCTGACAAGCCGTAATAAGTTTGATAAGCAACTTAGTCCTATTTCTTAAAGGCACCAGAGCTCTTTGACAATCTTTATTTGCATTGTCAATTGCGAACTGAAAAAGCAAAACCTGTACCGCTGTGTCATTATCTATCTGTCGTGAAATTGCGGTCTGCAATCAATCAGTGAATTACACGTAAGGTTCCTGTAGTCCCTGTTTAACAGCTGTGAAAAATGGCTCTCTGTTTTTGACGTCTGGAACTTTTCAAAGGGTTTTCATGGTCAGATCAGTAGCTTGAGTGAAAGCGAGCTGCGGCAGCATGATCTATGTTGTTGCAGTAGAGTATTGCCCCTCACCCAGTGACTCATCGCGACCTATAGTCGTCCTGCTTGTGACAATGTCCCTAACTTGAGCATTGGCCAGTTCGGATTTTAAGTTGACCAAACTGTAAACTGCACAGCAGACAAGATTAAATGTAAAAAGCCTTTCCAGTCAGATGGGGTCATAATGTAAGAATCTCCGACAGCCTCAATCAGCCCCAGTGTATATGATGATTGCAGTCCATAGTCTTATGGATTTACGAACCTCTTTCACAGTGTCATAAGGAAGACATTCAAACTGAGGTGGGTGGCATGGCCTATACAGCATTGCCATAGCATTCAAGAATTCAACATCCCCGCATTTTAAAGCAGACAATTTACAGTCCTCCAAAATAAAGGAATCAACATTAGCCTCCAGGCGGTGTGCCGGTTGCGCTGGCACTGTGTGTGGCAGCAGGGATAACAGAGACTGAGGTTGATTTAATTGTGCCTGTAAATTTCCTCTGCCGCTGGGGCAGAAGTTGCTACTATTTCTGCCTGCTTTAGGGGTGTCCCAGTTTAAATGAGACAAGGGTCTTTTGCTGAGGATGAGTTATGAGAAAAGACCCAAACTCCTCCCTCTAAGCAATTATAAATCCGAAATTAAGAGGCTCCGATTGAAGGAAAAACAAATTATGCAAAAGGAAAAAAAAATAGCCCTTTATTAAAAGGTCTGTGTGTATTAACAGAAACACAAAAAACCCCAAGCAAAACAACCAAACAATACTCCTATACCCACAAATAATCCCCTTCAAAAAACCACAAACCGATAAACAGGCAAAGGGAAAAGTAAACAGTTCAATTTTGAGCCCTTTGGTGCAATTCCAACCACAGTCAATAGGGGGTGCCGTTGGATCACTGGAGATGCAGAACTTGTAGTGTCCTGTTCCAATTACCAGGTGGCACTTTTGGATCACTGGTAACTGCCACACGGGGATGAGGGGTGGGGGGAAACAGGGGGAAAGAAAGATGAATGCCCCCCAGGGTGTGTCGGAGAAAACAAAAAAAAACTAGGTCTCCCTTCCCTTCCCACACACCGGGAAAGGGGAGAGAGGGAAAGGGACCAGACAAGTCTCACCACTCCGGTTGGTCGAAACACCTCTGCCCAGTCCTCTCTCCCCCGGGAGAGCTCCTCGCTCGGGGAACGGTGAAAGGGAAAAGCAAAAAGGAAAAAAAACCTCCAGGGGAGAAGAAAAAAAAAACAGCTCCTATCCGATGAAGATTTCAGGTGGGGCTCCTGCCTGGCAAGCGGTTGAGGGCAGAGAGAGACAGCACCCAGCCTTTCCTCCCACCTGTGTGCTGCAGCCAACTGCTCAGCCCACCAAACTCCTCCTCTCCCGTTGCCCAGGAGATGAAAGAAAAAAGTAAACAATAGCCCCTTCATCTGCCCTGTTTCCTAGGAGACTAATTTTCAGCCATTAACCAGCCCAGCTAGTTCTTTTGTACTCTTAAGTGCTTATCTGATAGCTCTGCAGCAGTGGGCAGGGGGGGAAGGGAAAAAAATCCTGGAAAGGTTTCGCAGAACTAACTAAACCATGACAAGGGGATATAGAACTGTCTCTTTTTCAGAGGTTGCAGGGTCCAGATCAAAGGACTCATTAGGCTCATCAGTCACTGTCAACAGGTTTTTAAGTATTTTATTACCCCCAGAGGATTCATCCTTAAACGGCAGTGGATCAGGGACCTGCGACATGGTGTCTGTTTGTTCCACAGTTTGTAAAGCCGTATATACAGCTTTCCAAGCAACTACAACTTCGGTCGGGATATTCAAAGCTAAGTCAGTCTTTGAAGCTCCTCACCGACCCTAGCCCATAACGCAGTCTCATAAGAACCATGTTTAGGAAACCAGGGACAAGAGTCTCTAACCCGTATGAGCAATTTGACCACACTAGCCATTTTAACAGCAGACCCCTGCTCTTTTAAAATGTGCTGCAACATTTCTGCATATAACTTATGTTCCTTTGACACCGATTGACCCATAGTTCTGCAACTGCTCCCCTCTGTCACGACAATGGGTTATGATCCCGAAACAGGATGATGCACGCAGATGACCGATCCATTCGGCTGCAGCTTCTGTCACGGAGCACTGTGTGCAATGACTCAGCCTCATTTATGATGGAATGAATCACAGACTCCTGACTTGATGGACAGAAATTGCTTTATTGCCCATGATCCAGTGTTTTTCTCATTCACTTTCAGATGGGAGTGGTTAAGCAAATTAAGATAGAACACAGCTGCAAGTCACACATCCATCACTCTCTCAGGCCAGCCTATCACACAGACACCACACACGCACAGACCTTGTGACAGCATTGTGGGGGAAATGCTCTCTGCTATCCACCTCACCGGGATGGAATTGCAGTGCGGTGAGCCCACGTGCAGGATGCAGCAGTGAAAACACACGACACGCAGGCAGGCAGGCAAAGAGGGTTTATTCAAGTTTCCAGCAGCTTAGAAGGATACTGGGAGGAAAAGAGGGGCTTGACTACTCGGTCAACCAATGATAGAGATGGAGAGGGTAATACCCAGTAAGAACCCAGGAACCAGGGAAAGGCAGGGGAAACAGCCAACAGGGTTAGGATAGGGGCGTGACCCCACTCTGAGGGCAGAACAGGAACTGCATTCCAGTGAAGGCAGCATGAGATGGTAGGGGGGAGAGAGATTACATAACATAGGGTAAGGTGGAACAATGATTTCGCAACATGAGGTTTCACTGAACTGACTCCAGGAGTTCTCTTGGGCTGCAACCGTTTCTCCTTTACGATTGATGTTTCCATTGCATGTATTCCATATTGTCTCCCACAATTCCTCCATTTTTATTTAGTAAAGAAACATAGATTTGAGAAACATTATGCATCACCAAACCTTGAAGACATTTGACTATACAGGGGAGAACACACAGAAGGATTAATAACACAAATAATCCTAAAAACAGAAATAATAACAATTTTTTTATGGGTGATGAAAATCCTTCTAAAGATAACCAACGAAATATGTCATCCAAGCTAACATCATCTGATTTTTTAATCTGTTCAATAAGGGAGCGAAGCTCGTTTATTTGGGCATGGATGGACTGAGAGTGGTCTGAGAAATTTAAACAACACAGACCCTCAAACTCACTACACCCATGTCTGTTAACTAGCAATAGAAAATCTATGGTAGCTCTATTTTGTAAAGTAGCCTTTTCAATCTGTTGTGAATCTAATAATAAATCTTCCAGTACTGCACTGGTAGCATTTGCTTCTTTGGCTAACCAACATCCCATACTGGCTAGCAAGTTTAAGGCATGTGAGGTCCCAATTGCTGGAATGAGTATACTGCCCCACGTCTCGACTATGGGACCAAAAATTGAGATTAGAATCACAGTCCTCTTTGAATTGTTGTAAATTTTGGGATTTGAACAGAGGATGATGGTGAGGCAGAGAGTCAGGAGCTACTTGGGGGACTGTATTCTTTTTAACTGATATCTCACATTTTGTGATCCTTTTGGGGGGCACATCAGCTAGGGAGGGCAATGTTTTAGCCGGGTTATAAAATGCTAGTTGCCTGAAAGTGCAAGGTCCTCCAACTGCCTCTTTAGGGATTGATTTCCATACCCAGAATCCACAGATAAGGAATACCCCCTTAGGGAGAGCAAGTGACAGGGAGGGAGATTCAATTTTAAAAGGAATTTTTTCTTTGCACCAGAATTCAAAACTGGGATAGGCTCCACGAGATGTTACATTAAACTTATCCTTGCTTTTTCCCTCTCCTTTTGTATTAAAATAGAAACAATGTGCTGAGGGGAGAGTACCTAAAATTTCTAATGCTGCAGGGTAATTGTTGAGAGCTTGTAAAGAAGTTTCCGGGTTTTGGGGTTTGGGGAAACAGGGCACACCTTGGTTTTCATTTCTGTCTACACCATTACACCATATAGAGAATTGATCTTGAAATTTAGACCATTTTTTAGGGGACCAGGGTACCGCAAGTAAACAAGTTTTTAAAGGGTTAGAGGGGTCTGAAACTGAGAGGAACACAGAATCAGTATTCAGAGACTTAGCTAGAGTGAACCACACGCTGGTGTGATCAGTTGTAATCCAGTCTGGTAGTGGAGGCGTGGGAGACAGCGGTTACATGATGCCCAAAAAGGCAGGTAAAACAGACTGTTTAGAGACAGAGTTTTAAGTCTTTAAACAGTAAGGTATTTATTGCGACGTCAGGGCAGCCCCCCAATTCGGGCTGGGCAAAAGAGCTCCGAAGTGTTTGAGTAAAACAAACAATTTACACAGTTTCTAATTACGATTACAACATAATCACATACATATTCATATTATTGCATCATTAGATTACAATATTCATAGCAGGTGGAGTCAGGGCGGAGTTTGAGGCGTGGTCTCTATTTTGAGGAATAATTTAGGGTAGTTCCGGTCTTTACTTCATCAGAGGGTCTCAAATTTACTCTTCTTCATCGGGTGACCCCAGAGCCCTTCTGTACTTTCTGGGGCTAAGGCAAGGCAGAAGAATGCATCTTTCAAGTCTAATACTGTAAACCAAATTAGATTATTCTTTAATCTGGTCAGGAGTGTATAAGGGTTAATTACTACTGGATGTAGGGTTTTTGTGATTTCGTTTACTGCCCTTAAATCTTGTACCAACCTATATGTTCCATTCGGTTTCTTAACTGGTAAAATTGGTGTATTGTATTCTGACTCACATTCTCTTAATAATCCCAATTCTAAAAATCTTTCTATTATGGGTTCAATTCCCTTCTTGTCCTCTAGCCTTAATGGGTATTGTTTCTTGTGCACCGGTTTTGCT
>NW_020956747.1:115724-120670 GCF_003031625.1 Empidonax traillii | reverse complement strand
CCAACCTATATGTTCCATTCGGTTTCTTAACTGGTAAAATTGGTGTATTGTATTCTGACTCACATTCTCTTAATAATCCCAATTCTAAAAATCTTTCTATTATGGGTTCAATTCCCTTCTTGTCCTCTAGCCTTAATGGGTATTGTTTCTTGTGCACCGGTTTTGCTCCTGGTTTCAATTCTATGATTATAGGGACCACTAGCCTCTATTAGTTGCTTAGTAGTAATAGGAACAGTATAATTAAAATCACAACTTATCATTTTAGTAAAATTACATACACAAAAGTTAGTGCCATTTGTTTCTACTTAACAATGATCAATAAAAACATAATCACAAAATGTTCTAATACATGCACATCCGTTTCCTACGTAGTACACTTGAAGTTGGTTTATATTATGGGAAAGTATTTCAAAAGTACACATGCTATTTTCAGCATCTAAACATAAATCTTCATTTTCTACGACTACATTTTCGCAGATGTATCCTAGTTGTTCCTTAGGGATACAGGCCTCCGCACTGATTGACTGCCATTTGTTCTTGGAGGAATCATAGTGTGCCCACACGTTATGACTTATGGGTCAAACTATGACATTCTGATGTATGGTTCCTAAGGTCAGGACAGGAAAGATAATTCTTTCTTTGGCAGCACTAATAGTAAGCACGTAGGCTTCAATTTGTTCATTTTGGGGATTATAAGTAAAATTTACTAGTTGCCACCATGGCTGATAATTTTTCTCAAATTGGGTGGTGGAACTGTTTCTGGCTATTATTTATTTTATTTCTTGAGGTAGTATTCCTGATGTTCCCTCTCTTAGTATTCCTGAAGCCACTGTTTGCACCCATTGTTGTGTTTGTATGCACTGGAAGGCGAGTGCAATTTTCTTATTAGCCTTTCCAATATAATCAGTGATTCTGAGAAAATCTTGGCATGTATGGTTGGCTACTAGGGTTCATAATTGAACTGCTAGTGACTGTGTTTCAGCTAGAGTAAGCATGGATGAGCTTAGAGGCACTTTAAGTTTCCCTAGGTTGGATGTGACAGCAATCAATTTATTTACTAGTACTTCCTGATCTATTGTGTTTAGAACTCCTAAACCCGTGCCAAACCATTCGGTTGCGTTCCTCCTCACACGTCATGGGTGTGATCTGGCAGCCAGTCATGCCTTCCAGCCTTTAAGGCTCTGTTGTATAAAAGGCTGGCAGTCTTTTTGTATGTGTGTGACGTTTATCTGAACATTTATTTGGATTCTTTTCAGTGAATATGTGGGATCTAATAGCAATTTTAGCTCGTTAGACTGTCTCACTACATGAGGTCCTATAAAGGTCAGGTTATGTGTTCCCTCGCAATTTGGAGTAGGGACTGTGGTTTTATCCGTTCCTTTTTCAGGTGGTTTGGTAGTGGGCTTTGTTTCAAGCCAGATGACAAATGTCTCAGAGATACTCCTATCTTTCCCAAGAGCACTGAACTGACACTGATTGATCAAGTATTAATTTTGTCTCGCACTTGGTTTTGTGTTGTTCATTTTCTTTTATGTTGTCTTTTCGGCATGAAATTGGACCTTTTACTTTAACCCAAATATTCTTATCTACCTGATTATATGTGAGCGATTGGTTGGTTAGGGACTTTACTACCATTTTGATCAGTTTAGTTTTCTGTGTTAAAGAATTAACACCTCTGCACCCTATTTGTATTACTTAGTTCTGTTTTCCTATTATGGTGTACAAAGACTTTGGGGGTTTAATTCAGTCCTGTTGTGTGTACGGTATGTTATTGTGTAGGACGTAAATGGCTATGTCTGGCCGAGGTGCTGTTTCAGCTGAAAATATTGATGTGATAACTCGTGCATTTGACCATGGCCATTCCATAGTAGTGTTTTGTGCTGAGATTATACTTATCAAAATTCCAAGGAATAATGTTGGGGTCTGGCAGTCCATGGTAGTGGGTTCCTTCAGGAATTCTCTTGTGGGTTCTCCGGAGCTTTCTTGACCAGAGAGTAGTGGATCCAAGCAGGTTGTTCCTTAATCCGGATCACCGTGAAGGTGGTCAGTAGCACCTGGAATGGTCCTTCCCACTTTTCTTGCAGAGGTTTTCCTAAAAGATTCCGAACATATACCCAATCACTGGGATGGAAAGGATGCAGTTTACACTCAGGTTGTTTGGGTTGGTTATCTATTACTACTGTGGCATTTTTATCAAAGTGTTTTCCCACTGCTATTACATAATCATGTATGTATTGATTGCCTATTTGATCCACAGCTTTGCTGTTAACAACCTGCATTGCATAAGGTCTACCATACAGGATTTCAAATGGACTCAGTTTCTCCTTTGAACGAGGCTTCACTCTTAGCCTGATCAGAGCAATAGGCAAAGCCTGGTGCCACTGTAAATTGGTTTCTTGGCAGATTTTGGCAATTTGTTGTTTTCTGAGATGATTAATTTTCTCTACTTGCCCACTAGCCTGGGGCCTGTAAGGTGTATGCAATTGCCAATTGATTTGTAATGCTTTACTTATTGCTTTTACAATTTTGGCACAAAAGTGTGAGCCTCTGTCTGAGGAGATACTTTTAGGTACTCCAAATCTCGGTATGATTTCATTTAGCAGGACTTTGGTTATTTCCCTCTCTTTATTTGTCCTGCATGGGAATGCTTCAGGCCACCCAGAAAATGTGTCTGTCAAAACAAGGAGGTATCTGTACCCCCCTTTTCTTGGGAGTTCAGAGAAATCAATTTGCCATACTTCTTTGGGGAATTTTCCCCTGTTAATTGCCCCTTTCTGTATTCTAGTCACTGTGTTAGGGTTATTTTTCAAGAACATTCACATCGAGATGTGACTTGCTTTATTGCTGTGAAAAGCTTTGGTCTTGCTATCCTAACTTTTAAGTACTGATAGAGGGGATCCAAGGCCCAATGGGCCTTTTCATATTCTGCTTTTACAAATTGCCAGATTAATTTTTCTGGAAGCACTAATTGTCCTGTCTCTAACTGGCCCCATCCGTTATCTAGCATCTTACCTTTGTTTCTTTGTATCCACCTGTGGTCTGAGTCTTGGTACTCTGGCTTAAAATTAGTATCTGATTCCTCTGGAACTAGGGCTGATACAATTATTTCATCAGTTCTTGCAGCAGCTAATTTAGCTTCTGCATCACCTTTTCAGTTACCTATTTCTGGAACGGTGTTACCTCTTAGGTGTCCCTTGCAATGCATTATGGCCACCTGATTTGGAAGTTGGACAGCTTCTAACAATCGCAGGATCTCCTCAGCATGTTTGACAGCTTTCCCTTGGGTCATCAGCAGTCCTCTCTCCTTCCAGATTGCACCATGAGCATGTACAACAGATAAAGCATATTTAGAATCTGTCCAAATGTTGATTCACTGTCCTTCTGCTAGTTCAAGAGCTTGGTCAGGGCTATCAGCTCTGCTTTTTGTGCTGATGTCCCTGCAGGTAAAGGGTTTGGTTCGATTACTTGTTCTGTTGTGGTTATTGCATAACCTGCCATTCTTACCCCACGTCTCATAAAGCTTCTGCCATCTGTGAACCAGTTTTCTGCATCTTCGAATGGCTCTTCTGTGAGGTCCGAACAGCTGGAATACACAACTTCGATGGTTTCCAGGCAGTCATGCTCGACAGGCTCTGCTGACATTCTTCCTTCTAGGAATGAGACTGGGTTGACAACATTAGTTCCTTGAATGGCTATATCATCTGATTCATCTAGGATTGCCTGATATTTCAGGAATCTGGAAGGTGACAGCCAATGGCCACCCTTCTGTTCCAGTACTGCTGACACAGTATGGGATACTAGAACAGTCATTTTCTGGCCCATAGTGAGTTTTCTGGCTTCTATGTTCATTATTACGGCAGCAACTGACCTCAAACAGGTAGACCATCCCTTACTTACTTCATCTAATTGTTTAGAGAAGTAGACCACGACCCTTTTGTGGGGTCCGAGTTTTTGAGCTAGGACACCCAAGGCCATTCCCTGTTTTTCATGTGAGAATAGCCAGAATGGTTTTGTTACATCTGGCAGGCCCAGTGCTGGGGCCTTCATCAATTCCTGTTTCAATCTCTTAAAGGTTGTTTCTGCTTCCATTGTCCAGACTAGAACACCTTTGACTTCTTTTAGCAGTTCATACAGGGGCTTTGCAAGTATTCCATACTGGTATATCCATAAACGACACCAACCTGTCATACCCAGAAAGGCCCGGAGATCTCTCACCGTGTCAGGTCTGGGCATCTGGCAGATGGCTTCTTTCCTTTCCGTTCCCAGAGATCGTTGTCCTCCGGAGATCTCATATCCCAAGTATATCACCTTTTCTTGCACCAATTGGGCCTTCTGTTGGGAAACTCGATATCCGTTAAATCCCAAGAAATTCAACAATGAAATTGTCCATTCTATACATTTTTCCTCAGTTTCAGTTGCTGTGAGTAAATCATCTACATACTGTAGAAGAGTGCCCTCTCCCTATGGCCGTTCCCATTGCTCCAATTCCTTAGTTGATTTCCAAAGATTGTGGGACTATTTTTGTAGCCCTGAGGTAAAACGTTCCAAGTTAACTGTGTTTTCCTACCCTTGCTAACAGATTCCCATTCAAAGGCAAAAATGTCTTGGCTTTCTGGGGCTAAGGCAAGGCAGAAGAATGCATCTTTCAAGTCTAATACTGTAAACCAAATTAGATTATTCTTTAATCTGGTCAGGAGTGTATAAGGGTTAATTACTACTGGATGTAGGGTTTTTGTGATTTCATTTACTGCCCTTAAATCTTGTACCAACCTATATGTTCCATTCGGTTTCTTAACTGGTAAAATTGGTGTATTGTATTCTGACTCACATTCTCTTAATAATCCCAATTCTAAAAATCTTTCTATTATGGGTTCAATTCCCTTCTTGTCCTCTAGCCTTAATGGGTATTGTTTCTTGTGCACCGGTTTTGCTCCTGGTTTCAATTC
>NW_020956747.1:110467-115439 GCF_003031625.1 Empidonax traillii | reverse complement strand
ATTTACTGCCCTTAAATCTTGTACCAACCTATATGTTCCATTCGGTTTCTTAACTGGTAAAATTGGTGTATTGTATTCTGACTCACATTCTCTTAATAATCCCAATTCTAAAAATCTTTCTATTATGGGTTCAATTCCCTTCTTGTCCTCTAGCCTTAATGGGTATTGTTTCTTGTGCACCGGTTTTGCTCCTGGTTTCAATTCTATGATTACTGGGACCACTTGCTTTGATTTCCCAGGGATATCGGTTGCCCACACTAGCAGGTAAGCTTCACTCATAATTCATTCAACACTATGATTGTTTGGTTTTGGTTTTACACAGCTGACAGTTAGGCTTAAGGCCATTATAAATTGATGTTCATTTACCTGGAATTCCACCTTATTTGTATTAAACTTTATTACAGCTCTCAGATTTTCTAGTAAGTCTCTACCTAGAAGGGGTTTTGGAGAATTAGGCAAATATAAAAACTGATGAATCCTCATTTGTTTTCCAATTTTATATTTTAGGGGTTTCAGAAAGAAAGCTTTTTCTGATTGGCCTGTAGTTCCCATTACTTGAATAAATTCATCACTTTTTGGTACTAATTCCTGATTTAAAACTGAAAATGTAGCTCCAGTGTCAATTAAAAGTCCATTTCCTTTTCATTTTCCCCTAACTCCAATTTAACCAATGGGTCAACTAGGGGTCGGCCCACCGGTCCGCTTCAGTCACTGTCCTGAAGGGCAATGATAGTACTTTTCTCTTTCTTTTTAGGACATTCTCGTTTCCAATGTCCTCTCTGAAGGCAATATGCACACTGGTCTGACTCGACTTTTCTCTGTCAAGGAGCAGAACTCTTTTCTGTCTGAAGTTTACTGTGATCCTTACTACCGCTGTGTGAATTTGAACCTGGGTGTTTTGATTTATGTGTTGTCATCGCTATGACTACAACTTTGGCAAGCCTTTTATCCTCTCTTTTCTTTTCTTCCTGTTCTCTGTTGTTATATACCTTCCAGGCTTCATTCATCAGCATTTCTAAATCTTTATCTGCTGGATACTCTAGTTTTTGCAGTCTCTTTCTAATGTCTGGATTACTTTACCCCATAAGTAATCCTAATAATTGTTGTTTCCCAGTCTCTGATGCGGGGTCCAAGGGGGTGTATTCCCTCATTGCAGCTCTGAGTCTCTCTAAGAAATCTGAGGGGGTTTTGTCTCGTCCCTGTCTCACGTCATGTAAAACTGCCCAGTTTATTGCTTTAGGAATTGCATGTCGTAAACCTAAAGCAATTAATTTTCTATATTGTACTAGTAAATCATACTGAATTGTATCATTTGGATCCCACTTTGGATTTTCTGTAGGGAATATGTCTCCGGTATTTCCTGGTAACAAGGCAGCGTGTGTTTTCCCTGTTTTTAAGACAAGTTCTTTCTCTGTTTCTGTTAGTTCTGACAACATGAGATCTATATCTTCCCAGTCTATATCTAAGTTCTTCGCAATTAATTCAAATCTTTTAGTGACCCCTTCTGGATTTTTCCTGAAGCATTTAGCCTCCTCCCTCCAGCTATTTAAATCACTGGCTGTGAAGGGTATTTTGACTCTCGACTGCTCTCCCACTATTGGCATTATTTGACAGAGGGGGGCGATAGTATGTGTTCCCTTTGGTTCATCTTTGGCTTTACCTTTTTCTAATTCTTTAACTTCTTGTTCTTCTATTTCCTTAGTCTTTTGTTTTTCTATTTCCTCAGCCTTTTGCTCCTCTATTTCCCTGGTTTTCTGCTCCTCTTATTCCCTGGTTTTTTGTTCCTCTATTTCTCTGGCTTTTCGCTCTGCTGCCCTAGTATAATATGAGTGGCTCGTTCCTTCCTCAGGGTCATCCGTTCCTGGTGTCGGTGGGCTAACTTTTGCCCTACCTTTTCCTCGATCTGGCATTTCTTCTGTTTTACCCCCTTCTAGATCTGGCATGTCTTTTTCTTTTCCCTTCCCTTTTTCCTTGCCTTTTGGAGTGCTTTCTCTTTTCTTGAAGAAAGACTCCAGTCGACTGTCCCCAGTGTCTTCCTTTATGGGTGGGGCAAAAGGCTGGAGATCAGTGAGGCTGATCAAGCTCTCTTGATCACTACTTTTTCCTAAGTTAAGGCACCTTTCACCAATGCTACAGGCATCACAGCAATGCTTTTTCTGTTTGTGATTTTTCTGATCTCTCTCAAGCGCTAACACGAGGGGGTCTTGGGGTGCTACATTTATCCCACAATCTTTTTACCACTTTGGCTTATTTTTTAGGGTGAAGAATAAATCACAGTAAATTACTTCATCCCATTTATCATGTCTACGAAGAAACAACATAAGTTGTAACAAAGTATTATAATTTAAAGTTCTGCCTGGAGGCCACTTTTCCCCATCGTCTAACTTACACAACGACCACCAGTTTTGCGAATATTTGAGTAGGGTTTTCTTATTTAAATCTCCACCGGGAATTCCACCCAATTCCTTCCAATGCTTTAAAATACATCCCAGGGGAGTTTTGGGATTTACTTCTTTACCTTGTGTCCCTCCCATATTAACCAAAACCACAAGATGTTACCACAGACTGTAAGATGCCAAAACTTAGTTCTGTCGCAGTCACGAGATGCTTTTACTGAGTAAGGTCACGAGATGTCACCACAGACCGCAAAATGCCAAAACCGAGGTTTTGTTACAGTTGCCAGACGCCTTTACCGAGTGAAACCACAAGATGTCACTACAGACCACGAAATGCCAAAGCCCAGTTTCTGTTACAGCCGCGAGATGCCTTTACCGAGTGAAGCCACAAGATGTCACTACAGACCGCGAAATGCCAAAGCCCAGTTTCTGTTACAACCGCAAGATCCCTTTTATATACCAACCATATATAACATATAGACAATGTATTACAACACAAAAATTACATATAAAACGAGACAACACAATGCTGGGCCAAAAATCCTTATCTAAACCAGAAACCAGAAGGAAACTATTGAGGTAATCTCAAAATAGAAAGGGACTGACCCCTCAGTTTTCCCAAACAGGTGTTCGGCTAAACTTTTGGCCAAACATAACTGTACAGACCGAAAGAAGCATCCTTCTTTAGGGGGTACCTTGCCTTATAGCAGCGTCCTGCATTGGCAATGGGACACCTTATCCACAGACACCGGTGTAACCCAAAAAGAACCAGAATAAATACCTTTAGTTAAGAGATCCTTGTCCACCCTGTGAGAAGCCAAGCGAAGGTAGGAGCCCCCCCCTTTTATAGGTAAAAGCTTACCTCGGCACCTGGGTAGGGGTCCTGACCTCCGATGGCCTCTACAGCCGGGTGGATCCAATCTCTCCTGCCTGGCTCCGCCAAATTGATGCCCAAAAAGGCAGGTAAAACAGACTGTTTAGAGACAGAGTTTTAAGTCTTTAAACAGTAAGGTATTTATTGCGACGTCGGGGCAGCCCCCCAGCTCGGGCTGGGCAAAAGAGTTCTGAAGTGTTTAAGTAAAACAAGCAATTTTTACAGTTTCTAATTACGATTACAACATAATCACATACATATTAATATTATTGCATCATTAGATTACAATATTCATAGCAGGTGGAGTCAGGGCGGAGTTTGAGGCGTGGTCTCTATTTTGAGGAATAATTTAGGGTAGTTCCGGTCTTTACTTCATCAGAGAGTCTCAAATTTACTCTTCTTCATCAAGTGACCCCGGAGACCTTCTGTACTTTTCTTTGTTTTGTGTTCTGATCGTCCAGACTTAAAGAAAACCTTGACTTTAGGTCTATTTTACCTATTCAAATGTCTAGCCTGGCTCCTCTGGATGAGATTTATGGGTGCTGAGCTCCTTGTCTAGTGTTTGATGTGGTTTCTTTAAGGTCTTGTCGTGGTTTTGCCCACCGGCCCATCCCTGGGGCTGAGGATGATTTTGTCCAAGTAATTTCCGGACAAAAAGGTCAATCAAAAATTCAGTGACGCCTTTGCTAATTACATCTTTAAGAAAACGGAAGAGAAGACTTGTTGCGCAATTAAAATTAGGTGAGGCAACCATGTAGAAGAGCAGCAGACTTGAGAGGGCCAAGGTCCTCTCCTCCCCCAGCTTGGGCCGGGGGGGGGGGCAGGTGCGGCACTGAAGTCTCTTTTCTATCTTCTGTAAGAGAGTGAAGGAAAGAAAAGTTTAAAAGACTGACTACTTGGACAGAAAACTGCTACAGAGAAATTCCAGTGAAAAGATAAGGGACTTCCAAGGTCAAACTGGCAGCTGAAGCTGCAGTGAGAGAAGTAAAGTGAAAAACGGGGGCTTGCTTCTTCCCCCCCCTTTTTCGCACTCTCCATTTAGCAGGGAAAAGACTGAAAAGTAATCCCTGCCACCTGTAAAAGTTTGTTGGGGTGAGGAGACCCCCCATGTGGCTCTCAGAAGAGTTTGTGGATGTACCAAAGAGAATCGAGACTTCATGAGAAAGACTGAGATAAGGCAGAGACCTCTTGAAGATTTTGTAACTCTGAATATGACCCTGTCTCAGTTTAATTGAGACAAGGGTCTTTTGCTGAGGATGGATTAGGAGAAAAAGACCCAAACCTTCTTCTCTAGCAATTATAGGCTCCAGGAGAGGCCTTTATCCCCAGATGCAGAGTAGAGCACATTCTTCACATCTGGCCCTGTCCTGACTGGCCCAAGGGCTACAACATGGGCAATCTCCTGTTTAATCTGTTCAAATGTTTGCTGTTGTTCAGGACCCCATTGGAAGTCATTCTTCTTGCGGGTTACCAGATAGAGAGGGCTTACGATCTGGCTGTACTCGGGGATATACATTCTCCAAAAACCTATGGCACCCAGGAAAGCTTGGGTTTCCTTCTTGTTAGTTGGGGGGGCCATTGCCGTGATTTTATCGATGACTTCACTTGGAATTTGACGACGTCCATCTTGCCACTTTACTCCCAGGAACTGGATCTCTCGGGCAGGTCCCTTGACTTTACT
Source organism: Empidonax traillii (assembly GCF_003031625.1). Lineage (NCBI taxonomy): Eukaryota > Metazoa > Chordata > Aves > Passeriformes > Tyrannidae > Empidonax > Empidonax traillii. The sequence goes on along the minus strand of NW_020956747.1, from coordinate 110,488 downwards.
CTTTTTGATGGCAAACCCAGC
>NW_020956747.1:98475-105371 GCF_003031625.1 Empidonax traillii | reverse complement strand
CACCTCTTTCCATACACACACCCTGGCCTTCTTTCCAATCCCTCCCCCTTCGTTGCCAGGAGATAAATGTCTAGCCATTTAGGTCTCAGGCCAACTTCTTTGTTATCTGATGGCTCATTAAGACATACACGCAGGAGGGGGAAGGGGAAAGGAAAGACAAAATTCTTGCTAAAAATCAGGACTATGACAGACCCTGAGGGGAATGAAGCTTACGTTGGAGCAGAATGGATTGGGTAAGCCTGGGATCCATGTGTGTGTGGATCCATACTGTTGTTGAAGATTTTGTGACCCTGAGAAGACCTACACTGGAGCAAATAATGGCTCGGGTAGGGATGTTGGGATCCGTGTGTGTGTGGGATCCGTACTAGACCCATGCCGAGAAGTCTATCAAGGACTGTTTTCCCATGGGGAGGGACCTCCATAGGGAAACAGGGGTGAACTCTTAAACCATTATCCCCTGTAACCCCATGGAAGAAGATCCATAGTAAGCAAGTGTCCCCTTGCAAACCTATGGAAGGAAAACCCTTCAGGACCTGGGTAACCCCCAGCCTTCAGTTTTAGCCCAGGAGGGGGGTAGGCCCAGCCCTGGAGGCTGACACAGAGCGAGAGATGAAAAAGTTCCAGCTACGACAAGAATGCTGCAGAGTTACTGAAGAGAGAGCTAGAACTCCGAGAATGGAGAATGAGATTGCTTCTCCTCCTTGGACTGGTATAAAGGAGGGAGAAATATTTCTGTACATACATAGCACTTTTACCTAAGTAAAATTATAGTAAATATAGTTCTTTAGTAGTTTTTATTTTGCTAGTAATAAATGTTTACTATTTTCCCCAAATCTTGTCTCTTTTGTCTGCATAAAACTTCTCTCAGCTAATAGTAATTGTGTGGGGGGTGTGAAAGTAAATTAACCCAGGGCAAAACCACGACATTTTTTGGTGGAGAATGCGGGCAGAGACTGCCCGGAGAGGCAGTGGCTGAATCAAACCCCGACAGGTCTGGTGCGCTTGGTACAAGAACATAGCCTTCCTGTAAGTAGTACAGGGAGGTAAGGGGCTCTTATGGGTTTACAGTAAAAGTGTTTCGATTAACTCTTTTAAAGCCTTCTCTTGTTTCATACGAACTGACAGTTTGAGGGTTTAAGGTGAGGATGATGAGGAGGAAGATCATGGTGATGGTTAATCGCTGTTGTGGAACTTCACCAGGCATGATGGAATCCACTTAGGACTGGAACCTGTAGACACGAACATGTCCCCTTCCCCAGGTAATAAGTGGCACAGGGCCAACTCAGTCACCTGTTATAACATCTTTATATATAACCTTAGCATTGGTAGTGACTTGGTTTCGGTGTGCTTTAAAATGCTTTTCTATGGGAGATGTGTCCTGATCTAATCTGTTTAAGAAATTGACCACATATAATGCTTTATTTAATTGTTCTTAGGGTGTACATCCAATTGTGGTATTTTGCTGTTTGGTTAGCATATTTTTGAGGGTTTGATGAGCTCACTCTACTATTGTTTGACCTGTAGGGGAGTGAGGGATCCCGGTGATATGGGAGATATCCCACGCATTAAAAAACTGTTTAAGAGAGTTTGATGTGTAAACTGGTCCGTTATCCATTTTTATGGTTTTGGGGATACCAAGAACTGAAATGGCAGCCAGAAGATGCTTTTTAACATCTCGAGTTTTTTCTCCGGCATGAGCCGTTGCAGCAATGTCACCTGAGCATGTGTCAATAGACACATGGATATATTTTAATTTCCCAAAGGAATTGCCAGATTTCTAGGGGGTTTATTCCTCAAGGAATAAAATTCCCTCAGATGGTATGGGAGTGAGTCTCTGGCAGTCAGGGCATGCAGAGATAATTGTTTTAGCTTGTGGTAAGGTAAGATGGAATGATTTTTTAAAGGGATTTTGCATTTTGGTGAAAGAAACTGTGAGACAATTTTACTTTCTCAAAATTGCTTGGTATAACTGTTGTCTGAACCAGGTGTTCTGCATTAGCAATTTGGTCTGCAATCCGATTTCCTACTGGAATGGGCCCTGGGAGAGAGGTATGAGAACAAATGTGAATAATATGAAATTTATGTTTACGATGCCTAATTTCATGAAGTAAGGATTTGAACATATGAGGCAATTGTAATTGAGAGATATCTTTTATGTATGAATTTTCAATTCGCTGAACTACCCCGACCACGTAGGTCTAATCATAAACAATGTTTAAGGGCTCTGGAAATAGTTGAAAAGCTCTTATGACTGCTGAGAGTTCTGCTATCTGAGAAGAACCTTCTACCTTATGTTTGTCAGACACTCACTCTCCTGCTGCAAACCAGGTGACTACTACATTAGACGTTCTCCCTGAACCATCTGTAAAAACAGTCCTAGCACTTGTTAGTGGAACTGGTGAGTAATTATGTGTTAGTACTGGTTGTGTTAAAGCTAGTAGCTGTAAAAAAGGAACAGACAGAAGGTGAACTGAAAATTGTCCTCTGTAATTGGTGATGGCTAGCTGAAAATCAAAACTATTAGTTAGCAATTGAGTTATTTGAACAATAGACATAGGAAAATAAATGACATCTGGATCTTTCCCTAAGAGCTCCCAAAGCCGCAATCTGCTTTTGAGACAGACTTTGGAAAGCATCTCAGGGTATGTGGTGATTGATTTGGTGAACTGGAAACTTAAGAAAACCCATTCCCATAACAGAAACTTTTTGCTTTTTGAATCAAGTTGTCCTATTACAGCATAAGGTTGTTTGATACCCTTAACTACAATAACAGGTAACCCACAGACTTTTCTTTTGCTTTGACAAGAACTCAGTCTCTGATTAATGTCTTTTAGTACTGCTAGGGCTTCTGATGTCAAATGCCGAGAAGTTTTTAGGGTTTAACTTGATGTTAAAAAAACAGTCCTTGATATCAATAATAACAATAGGCCAATTAGAAGGCAGCATAGTTGGTGAAGGAAGCCCTGGTTGGAGAGCCCCCATAGGCTCTATTATTTCATTAAGTCTTCTTAAGTCCTGCAACAGTCTCCATTTCCCATTGGACTTTCGTATGGTGAAAATGGGGAAGTTCCAGGGACTATCTGTTGGCAGAATACGTCCTTTTTCAAGTTGTTCATTTACTAACAGTTTGATTTTCCGCAGTTTTTCCCTTTTTATAGGCCACTGGGATACCCAGATGGGCTCATCTGAGAGCCATGTAAGGGCAGGAGACTGCGTCTCTCCAGTGGTCTCAAGGCTAAATTTGAGGTGGTGAGATGGATGTTCCATTGTCCTATTATATCCCTCCCCCAAAGGATCATTGGAATATTAAGAACATAGGGCCTTGCTGAAGCAGTTTTACCTTCTGGTCCTTCGATTAGTAAGGTGAAGGCATTTTGAAATGGTGTTTGAGCTCCTCCTACCCCTTTGATGTCTATATAGAGTTTTGTGTTGCTCCACTCCTTTGACCAGTCTTTTTCTGCAAAGATGGTGACATCTGCTCCTGTGTCTTTAAGACCTTTAACTTGAACACACTGATTAGAGTTGGGAAAAAACACAGAACAGGTTAGCATTGGCCGATCAAGCAAAATAGATTGTGTCCATTGAACCATAGGCATAGAGTCTAAGGTGTTTTCCCCTGTATCGATTGGGGTTAGATTGGCAATAGGTGTGTCTGTGTCAAGCTCCACAGGTGGAAACAAAACTTTCACAGTCACTTCTATTACCTTGGGATTGTCTGTTGTTACTGATTGAGGTAATACTGTTATACCTGTTTCAGTTGAGGTAGTAGTTCCAGTTAGGATGTATTGTCCAGGAGGCACTGGTGAATTACCACTTGATTTCACAAGAATTTTTTGATAGTTATCACTGTGTATGGTGATTGGGTGGGGAGATGCTAATTCCACCCTAGAGACACTTGCCGAGTGTGAGTGTGCAGGAGTGGGGGAGCCGGTGGTTTTGGCTGGGTTGAGGGGCAATTTATATCATAGCGCTCCCCTAAGTGCTCAGTTCCTCATTTCCCGGAACCGGGGTCAGCTTTTGTGGGACTCTTGGTGAGAGTGGCTTCCCCTCTCTATCAAAAAGTGACCTACAATCAGCTGCCCAGTGTAACCCCCTTTTGCATCAGGGACACAAGCTGGGTGGCACTGTAGGGGCTCTTTTCAGATGAGGGCAGTCCTTTTGAAAGTGACCCAGTCTTCTGCAGTGGTTGCAAGTGGAAACTGTTCGGTGGTGTTGTGCAGCCATTGCTTCTGCTTGTGGGGATTTATTGGTGGTGGTAGGTATCACATCTCGGCAAGCTTTAACCATATCCATATGGGTAGGATCTTTCAGTGTCCTCAAGATACATTGACAGTCCTCGTTTGCTTGTTCTATGGCTAATTTCTGGAACATAGAATCTTGAGCCTCTGGAAATTTAAATTGTTTTGCGAGAGCGTCCTTTAATCTCTCAGCAAAGTCCAGAAAAGGCTCCATCGGTTTTTGACAGACCTGTGTATAGGATTGAGTGACTTCAGAGGCTTCAGCAATATTTTGAATTGCATCAAAAGCTAAGAACTTAGATCTCTGCAATTCGTTTAAAGGGATTGTGGCTTGGGCGTGATTAGACGAAAATGACCCAGTGCCAAACATCATGTTAATTGTATCATCAATTGGGGTACCAGTGGTAGGGAATATCTGTTCCTCATGCTTGCAGGTTAACACTTTCCACTCTTGTAGGAAAAGAGTGTTTTGCATTTTAGTAAAAAATGCGTCTGATAACATTCTTATATCATTTGGAGTCAGGTTGTAAGCTGCAAATAATGACCTCAGAACTTCTAGAGCATAGGGTGAGCTGAGGCCGTAATCGGTTATTGCCTTTTTGGTATCTTTAGGAGTGGCAGCGGCAACGGGTTCCATTGGGGCGGACAGTTACCACGGTGGAAAACAGGGTATGCCTCATTGAAATAAAAATCATTTGCAGCTGCTTCCTGATGTAAGGGGTAGCAACCTTGACTGGTTAGAGCACATGGCTCGGGTATAATGGGTACATGGGCGTGACCATTTTGAGAGGTCCTCACTTCCGGAAGACTGGATGTGGGTGGGGCTTGTGGTGGTGGTCTGTCCCCCCAAGGACCGGAAAAGTTTGATGGTATTGAGGGCGGGACAGCGCCACCTGGCTGCATGGCAGAGTAATTGCCAGCAGTCCAAGATGCAGCCATGAAAGCTGCGGTTACCCTTGTGGGGTCAGGGGAAGCTACCCAGCCCTGTGGGATGGGCTGGTGCTGGCCGCTGCCCGTGTGTGAGGAGGGGGGAGGGGGCAAGGTGGCCATGCGGTCGGGGCCATTTTGGGGCTGTGGGGGTGAGCAAGCCACGGCATGGTCCGGCTGAGATGACGGCTCAAAGGCTAGTTTTTTCCCCCCACAGCTGTTCCCGACGCCATACGTGCTCATCGACTGCGACCCTGTTCTACCTCCCCCTCTCCCACCCCAGAGATCATATTTTCATTTTTTTTCCAAAAAAGTTAAGATCAAACACCAGGCAATAGAAGCTTGGGATGCGAGAGTGTCATTTGCCTGTGTAGCTTTCCACAATTTAAGTCCCAGTTTGTCCCATTGCTCATACGTGAGTGTATAGGGAACAGTGTGATCATTCTTTGAAATCCACTTAATCAGAGCTTTTAAAGATTGTCTAGTGGGTGTCCATGAAGATAGATAAAGTTTTTCAAATGCTTGTAGCTATCCTGCTGTCTTTTGGAAGATAGTAAACCCATGATTTGAAAACGAGGTAACAGGGCTGAGGGAACTACACAACTGCTGGCCTACCTCAAAATCTGGGCAGGTCGAAATCCAAAGCTGAGTTGTAGATTCTGTCCAAGCGGGAAGCCAAAATTCCACTTTGTCGCTTGAGCCCAGAGACGTCTGAAGGAATTTCTACACAGTAGAAATGTATCGCGAGGGGGGGGGACCCTCGCGACGGACCCAGCTTCCATCTTGCATGGGGAGATGAGGCATACATACACACAAGAGCATATATGACTCGCAAAATGGCGAATTCCTTTATTACAACAAGAAGACAGCTTATATAGAGGGAACTATAGAAGGGTCTCGAACATAGGTGGGACCCCCGCCAGGAACATCAAATCCCGAGGGGTATTGATAAGGGAAAATGGAGGGATTGGCCAGGGAAATATGTCTGGCCATCTAGGGAGAGGGGAAGGCCAGGAAGGAGTGGTGGTGGGTTTCTGCAGAGGTCTGTTTCTTATCACTGGGTTTCAGGCTCTTCCTTCGGCTTCAGCTGTCAAAGCACTTCAAGATGGATTTCTTCCTCTGAGGTTCCTCTGCATTCCTGTAGCATCTCTCTGCATTCTCTGTAAGCTTTCATCCGTCCACCCCCGACATCTCTCCCTGTCTTGTTTTTCAGGACTGGAAAAGCTTGGGAAAAACTCTTAGTCATGGATTTTTTAGCACAAAAAATTAGACAGGGTAGGAAGACAAGGATAGAGAAAGTGATGATTAGGAACAAAATTATCCCTTTGACAATCTTGTTGACCCAATCAGAAAGGGAAGGAAAGTGAAGCCAACTAAAGAGACATGAAAAACCTTTGTCTTGGTTTATGGTGATGTCACTAACAAGTCCTTTTAGAGTGTCGATGCTTTTGTACACACTCTCAGAGTGGTCTGAAAAGTTCAGACAACACAGCCCTTCAAATTCTTTGCAACCATGGCCGTGGGCAAGAAGTAAAAAGTCAATGGCTGCTCTGTTCTGGAGAGTAGCTTCTTTGATTTTCAGGGTGTCTGCTAGCAGGTCCTCTATGGCAAGGGAAGTGGCATTGGCTTCTTTGGCCATCCAGCAGGCCATGTGGGCTAGAGTGGAGAGGGCTTTGGCTGCACCAATGTTGGCGAATGGGAAACTGGCCCAGAATCTTTGAGTGTGGGACC
>NW_020956747.1:84941-98297 GCF_003031625.1 Empidonax traillii | reverse complement strand
GGCAAGGGAAGTGGCATTGGCTTCTTTGGCCATCCAGCAGGCCATGTGGGCTAGAGTGGAGAGGGCTTTGGCTGCACCAATGTTGGCGAATGGGAAACTGGCCCAGAATCTTTGAGTGTGGGACCAAATTTGAAATTTGGGGTCACAATCTGGTGGGACATGGATGTTTAGTTCATCCTCCTTGGCTGGATTGCTTGGAGGAGCCTTGCGTGGCGGTGGCTTAGCGTCCTCAGCGATTGGGAGCGGTTTAGATTTGGTACGCATTAAAATGAAGGATCTTTTGTTTCGAATGGGTTTGGGTTTGTCAGAAATTTGGTTTCTGATTATTTGCAATTTAGCTGGGTTGTACAGAGCAAGTTTTCCAATGGTGCATGGTCCTCCTACAGGATTTTTTGGAATGCCTTGCCACGTTCTATCACCACAGATAAGAAAATAGGTGGAAGGCAGTTTTGTGGGTTTAGAGAAATGTTCAGTAGGAAGACGGTATGGTTGGGAGTAGTTGCACCCTTCGGTAGTGTTAGTATACATGAAAGAGTTAGGGGATAGGTTAGGTTTTTGGGTAAGGTGATTAGAAGTGAGTTTAAATCTAAGGCAAGTGGTAGCTACAGACGAGCCTAAAAGATCTAATTCTTGGGGATCTGTGTCTAGGGTTCCTTGACGTAGGAGAATTTGGGAAATAGTGTTTGAAGAAGGAAGGAAATTATCTATAAGGGAAGTGTTCTGGATAAACCTATTCCAGTCAGGTATACCCACGAGACAGCTTTTAAAGGGGTGACTCACGCTATCGAGGGAAAGGCACATTGTGTCTGTATTGGTGGCTTTGGCTAGGGTGATCCAGATGTTTTCTGTTGGTTGTTGCATCCAGTCTGGAACTGAGAGAGCTGAGGTGGTCCACGGTGGAATTAAGAAGTGGAGGATCAGGAGGGTCTGGAGTCCTCTAGGAAGGGCTTGATCCTTCTTGAGGGGACCCATCTTGGACCTGTATCAGTGAGTATGCATGCATGACCTCTTCCCCAGGTTATGATGGGGAAAGACCCTAGCCATTTGTCAGATACCAAGTCTTTGAAAAGTACTTTGGCTTTTTGAATGGGAACAGAGTGTGTTTTGGCAAAGTGTTTAAAAACTGGTGCCTGCCCGTCCTCAATCCTGTTGAGGAAGTTGAGGACGTACATGGCTTTTTGCAGACACTCATGTGGGGAGAGGCCACTGCTCTTTCGTTTCTGCCTCCTCAACATGGATTTGAGTGTCTGATGAGCTCTTTCAACAATTGCCTGACCTGTGGGAGAGTGAGGAATACCAGTACGGTGTTCCACGCCCCACAAGGCTAAAAATTCCTGAGTGTTCTTTGCTACATAGGCAGGCCCGTTGTCGGTTTTGATCTGTTTGGGTATGCCCATGTGAGCAAAGGCTGTGGTGAAATATTTCTGTACATCACGGCTCTTCTCACCAGAGTGTGCGGTGGCCACAATGTAATTTGAACAGGTGTCAATAGACACATGAACGAATTTTAATTTCCCAAAAGAGTCAATGTGTGTGACGTCTGTCTGCCAGATTTGTAGTGGGAGTAACCCTCGGGGGTTTACTCCTTCTGCAGGCAGTGGTGTGATGAGCTGACAGTCAGGGCAGGCTGAAATGATGTCACGAGATTGTTTTTGAGTGAGGCCAAATTCTTTTTGTAGCACTCAGGCACTCTGATGGAAGAAATCGTGAGAGAGTTTGGCTTGTTCTAACCGCTGTGGGACGACAGCTGACCCTGCTAGGAGGTCGGCTTGTCGATTCCCCTCTACTATTGGACCAGGAAGTGTGGTATGGGAGCGAACATGGGTGATAAAGAATGGTGAAGAGCGGTGATTTACAGCAGAAAGCAATTTTTGGAATAGCCGAAATAATTGTTCATTTCTAATTTCTCTGAGGTACGAATTCTCGCACCGCTGAACAAGGTCCACCATGTAGGCCGAGTCAGAAATGATATTAAGGTTGTCTGGGAACAAGGACAAGGCACGAACAACTGCTGACAGTTCAACTAACTGAGGAGAGCCTTGGACCTTGGGAATGTCTTGTTGCCAATGATTCCCCTCTTTCCAAACAATGACAGCATTTCCTGTGGTGCCTGAGTCATCAGTAAAGACTGTTAAGGCGTTTGGAAGGGGATTAGGAGACCAATCGGATGTGTATTTAAGGGGAATTTTGTCTATGTTTTGGATAAATTTGCAAGGGGGTTAATGAATTTTAATTTCACCTGCAAAGTCAGATAAAGCAATTTGGAAGTCCAGGCTCATGATCAGGAGTTGTTCTAGATGTTGGGAAGTGAGTGGGAGGTAGATGTAGGCGGGATCTACACCTGCGAGTTCCCAGCACCTGGTCCTGCCCTTGTAACACAATTTGGCCAATAGTTCCGGAAGGGAAACTATGGTTTTTGTGAATTGGTGGGGGAGGAAGACCCACTCCCATAGACACAGCTTACTGTTCCTGTTGTAGAGTTGGCCTAGGAGTGCAAAAGGCTGAGTGGATCCTCTCAGCACCACAAGGACAGCTTCTTCTTTCTCCAGCCGTCGGTGTACCTGAAAGAGATTTACTTTGTTGGCAATTAGTTTTAAGGCATCACTAGCAGCAGGAGTCAGTGTCCGTGGGGATGTCAGATCTGGATCTCCTTTTAGCAGTTCAAACAATGGGTGCAGGTCATCTGTGGAGAGACCCACTACCAGGCGTAGCCAATTTATGGTGCCTAGAGTCTTTTGAAGGTCATTTAGCATGATGATCTGCAAGGGAATGGAGATTTTCTGTGGGACAATTGCTGAATTGGTGATCTGCCAACCCAGGTACTTCCAGGGAGAGGAAGTCTGGATTTTGGTTGGAGAGATAGTAAAGTTATTGCGTTGCAATGCATCCAGCACTGCGCTTGTCAGTTGTTGGACTTTGGCATCAGTGCTTGCAGCGAGCAGAATGTCATCCATGTAATGGTAGCAGATAGTATCTGGAAAGGCAGACCTGATGGGAGAGAGGATGTTGGAGATGAAATGCTGGCAGATGGTGGGGCTATTTTTCATCCCTTGGGGTAGAACAGCCCATTGGTAACATTGGAGAGGCTCTGTCACATTCAGTGTTGGGAGGGAAAAGGTAAATTTCTCCTGGTCTGCAGGGTGCAAAGGAATAGAGAAAAAACAATCTTGGATGTCAATAATAACAATGGGTCAGTCTTTTGGGATCATAGCTGCTGAAGGCATCCCTGGTTGCAAGGCTCCCATCGGTTTGATGACGGCATTAATTGCTCGGAGGTCATGGAGTAGCCTCCATTTACCTGAGGATTTTTTGATGCAAAAGATGGGAGAATTCCAGGGGCTGGTAGATGGAGTTATGTGGCCCAATTTTAATTGTTCGTGAACTAAGTCTTGTAAGATGGAGAGTCTTTCTCCTCTAACTGGCCACTGGTCTACCCAGATTGGGGAGGAGGGAACCCAATCCAGGCGAATTGGCTGGCTGTGGCCAGCGGCCGCTAGGACAAATTTGAGGTGAGGAAGATACCCCACTGGTCTAAAATGTCTCTCCCCCACAGAGTAAAGGGGAGGTTTAAAACGTATGGCCTGGTGGTAACCACTTGGTTTTCAGAGTTGGTTACCTGAATGGTGTCCTGACTTTGTCTGGGAGTTTGAGGACCACCTATACCTGTTATGTCTGTGTCACTCTTTGTTGTGTTCCAGTGTGTAGGCCAGTCATTTGATCTTATGATTATCATATCTGCGCCTGTATCGAGCATTCCACTAACCGTGATTTCCTGATTTGCTGTTGGAGAGTAAAGGCGACAGGTTAGCATGGACCGGTTGTGGGAAATTTGTTTGGCCCAGTTTACCATTGGGTTGTGTCCTCGGGCGCAGTTCTCCAGGCGTTGCAGAGGCTGCAGTTGAGCTAGTGGAACATCAGTGTACAATCGAGCTGGAAGAGAAGAGGCTTGAACATTTATGGTTAGAGTATGTGAATTTAGGTTGGACAGTATTTCTGGGAGAATAATTATCCCTTTGTCACGGCATTCTAAGTGTGAAGTCAGTAGGAATTTGTCATTTTTGTTTAGGATTTGGTTTGGGCGAACAGAGATTGCAATGGTGTCGAGAGTTTCTAAGATTATGTTGTCTGTGGGAAACAGAAGGATTTCTGGCAAGTCATTAGTGGATGGGGGTTCAGGACTCTTGGTGTCATCATGTGGTCCCGCACGCTCTATCATCTGTTTCCCTGAATGACATGATGAGGCTGCTGGTTATGGGTTCGGTTAGTGGTTCCTCCTCCTTTGGATCGGATGGGATCCCCATCTTTGGTGAAAGTGGAGCGGCAGAAGCGTGCCCAGTGATACCCCTTCTTGCATTTGGGACACAGAGTCTTAGGAAACTTGGGGGTAGGATCTGGATTTGGGCAGTCTTTTGCAAAGTGTCCTGGCTACTGGTATTTGTAGCACACAGTATTAGCTCTTTCTGCTTCCATGATTGCTTCTTTGATGGCTTGTACTCGTGCTGGTTCTACTTCAATTAATGCATCTGCTATTACTTTGCTTTCATGTTTACCTGGGCCAATTTCTTTGCAGGCTTGTATCATGGACATGGGTGTGGGGTTAACCAGTGAACGGAGGACAGGCTGACAATGTTGGTTAGCTTGTTCTATATCTAGCCGAATGAACAGGGCATCTTGGGCCTCTATAGGTTTTACTTGCTTAGCTATAGCTTCCCTCAGTCTGGTAGCAAAGTCATAAAAGGGTTCTGTAGGGCCTTGCTGTATATGTGCAAAAGAGGGAGAAGTAGTAGTCGCTTCTGCCACAGCCTTGATGGCTTCTACAGCCAAGCTTTTTGTTTTATCTAGCCTGACAAATGGTATTCGTGCCTGCATCCTGCTGGAGGTATATGGACCTTCCCCATACAATTCATTAATTAAGTCGGGCACTGGGACTCGTAGTGCCTGGTGTGAGTCCTCAGCATATTGCTTGATAAGTTTTTTTCCACTCTTGTTCAAAGAGGGAATACTGCATTAGGTTTAAAAGTCCTTTAGTGACTACTCGAATGTCATCAGGTGTCAGGGTGTATGCCGCGAATAGGGAATCTAGCATCCCAGAAACAAAAGGAGAATTCAGTCCATAATCGGTAACTGCTTTTTTTGCGTCCCTTAAGATGGGATATGGGACAGGTTCCCAATGTGGTTCCCGGTTGTTGTCTCGGAAAACGGGGAAAACTTTCAGTAATTCTAGGTCCCCTGCCTCTTCTGCTTGCTTTCGAGGACCCTGCCACTTGTTGTTTATGGCAGGGGAGTCGCCGCCTGAATCGCTATAGGCTGGGGTATTTGTTGTTGCAGTGTTTTTACTCGCGGCATGGGACTCATGGACGCCGCCATTTTTGCAGATGTTTACATCCGGGGAGTCGGCGCTGTCAGAGCTACGTAGGCTACGGCCCCTCCCCTTAGAGAAACGGAGGCTGCGCGGTCACGGGGAGGAAGGGGGGGTGGAGTCAGGGCTGGAATCATGTTGCACGCTGACGTCCTCCCGGGGTGGGGGCGTGGCTAGCCGTTCCGTGCAGTTCGGGGTGGGGGGGCAGCGGTCGGCGCCATCTTGTGAGCACGGTAGGTGGGCTTTGTTAGTTTTCGCGGGCTTTTTGAACGGTGGAGGAAGGGTTTCTTTTCCAGTTTCTTTTTGTTTTCTCAAATGGGGCAAAACTAACCGCCATGCCGTAAGCGGGCTGTAGGTGCGCGGTAGGCGTGTTCGGCGGCAGGGGGGTCTCGGCGGGCAGCGGCAGGCATGCCGGTCCCCCGGCAGCAACGGCAGGCAGCGGCGGCGCGGGGGGGCGCGGGGCGTTGGGTCGGCTGTGCGCATAGCCGCTCGGTTTCACAGCGGCGGTAGTGCCGGTCCAGGCGTGGCGGCGCTGGTCCCCTCCGTCCTGCGGCGGGATGCCGCGCCTCCGGCAGCCGTGTCGGGGCCGTGCCAGCCGGGCTGCTTTCAGCGGCAGTCGCTTGGTTCCCGATGCGGGGGGGGGTGCCGGGGGCGGTGTTGGCTCGCGGCGAGCTGGCTGTGTGCAGCGGGTCGGAGCGGTGGCAGCGGGAGTGGCGGCTGTGGCGGTGGCCGCGGCGGTCCGAGCGGCGCGGGGCCGATGCGAACCGGGGGGGCCCGCGCTGCCGCCCGGCATGGCGGCGGGCAGCGGTGGCTGCGGGCGGCGCGGGGCTGGAGCGCGCGGCGTTTGCCCTGGCGAAGGTGGCGGCTCGGCGCGGGGGCAGCTGTTCGTCTCAGCCGCGGTCGTTCCGCCGGGGTTGCACGTAGGTGGTTTCACGTAGTTACAGCGGCCGAGAACTGAGTGGACGTGAGTCCACGGGCGTCTTCTGTGAGTGGGGTCTCTGGGGATAGACCGGACTCCGGAAATCCAGTCTATCAGTAGCTCAGGCTAAAGGCGAGATCTTCCTTAATATAAGAAAGATGAATTCTGCCTCGTGTTGAGCGCCATTTATCGCCGGGGGGGGGACCCTCGCGATGGACCCAGCTTCCATCTTGCATGGGGAGATGAGACATACATACACACAAGAGCATATATGACTCGCAAAATGGCGAATTCCTTTATTACAACAAGAAGACAGCTTATATAGAGGGGACTATAGAAGGGTCTCGAACATAGGTGGGACCCCCGCCAGGAACATCGAATCCCGAGGGGTATTGATAAGGGAAAATGGAGGGATTGGCCAGGGAAATATGTCTGACCATCTAGGGAGAGGGGAAGGCCAGGAAGGAGTGGTGGTGGGTTTCTGCAGAGGTCTGTTTCTTATCACTGGGTTTCAGGCTCTTCCTTCGGTTTCAGCTGTCAAAGCACTTCAAGATGGATTTCTTCCTCTGAGGCTCCTCTGCATTCCTGTAGCATCTCTCTGCATTCTCTGTAAGCTTTCATCCGTCCACCCCCGACAGAAATGCAAGCGGAGCTCGAGATCACGTTGGGCACCATTTGACAGGATTGCAGGGGAAATGCTCTCTGCTTTTCACCTCCCTGGGATGGAGTTGCTGTGCTGTGATCCCAGGTGCAGGATGCAGCAGTGACCACACGGCACGCAGGCAGGCAGGAGGCAAAGAGGGTTTATTCAAGTTTCCCATGGCTTATAAGGATGCTGGAAGGAAGGGAAAGGCTTGGCTACTCGGCCAACCAATGAGAGAGGCCGGGGTTGGTAATACCCAGTAAGAACCCAGGAACCGGGGAAAGGCAGGGGAAACAGCCAATGGGGTTAGGATAGGGGCGTGACCCGGCTCTGGGGGCAGAACAGGAACTGCATTCCACCCGACTGGCAGCATGGGATGGTGGGGGGGACAGGTTACATAAAATAGAGTAGCGCGGAACAATGATTTCACAACATGAGGTTTCTCTGTGCTGACTCCAGGAGTTCTCTTGGGTTGCATCTGTTTCTCCTCTATGATTGATGTTTCCATTGCATGTATTCCACGTTGTCTCCCACAGAAAGGGAAGTTTTTCTTCTTCCCCTTTCTCTGTCCCTCTCTCACTGTCCTGAGGATAGGGACAATTTATTGTCCTCATCCTTTGCCAGCTGTGAGGGGGAGACAGAAGCCTTATCTTCTGTGGGATCATTTGCCCTTTCTCCAAAGGGACTTACATAATCATCAACTTCACTTTCTGGTTCACTGTCCTTATACTTCAAACACTTCTGTCCTATAGAACATGCTGAACATCATTGTTTAAGTTTTCCTATTCCTTCTTTTAGATTCTCTTGGTCTAAAGTTAAAAGAAACGGATCTCGCAGAGCCAAAGTAATGTCACACTCTTTCTGCCACTCTGGGTGTTCTCTCAAAGCAAAGAACATATCGACATAAATTACTTCATCCCATTTTCTTTCCCTTGGCAAAAACATTAATTGCAGTAAGATATTATAGTCTAATGATCCATGCTTTGGCCACTGTGCACCTTCCCCTAATTTATACAATGGCCACCATTGAGTGCAGTATTTGATTAGAGTCTTCTTGCTAGTGTTCCCACCCTGGGGTCCCCCCTATTTCTTTCCAGTGTATTAAAATACACCCTAAAGGTTAATGCGCTGAAATTGCCAACAATGAACGTAGATTATGAATATACAAGGTGAACAATTATTACAAGTTAAGCACAGATAAGGGTTAGCACTTTCGTTTGCTGTTAGCAGAGAGGCTGACAGGCATGGATTTTGTGGCATTTACAAGTGGTCAGCAAACTTTCGGGTCTAATTCCTGCAAATAATAAGTGTTAGAGTCAGTTTCCTGCCCAATTAGTTTTGTAAACAATGAAACTACTATCTCCCATAAACACATGAAGGTAGTCTTTTGCTGTGGTTGGAAGTAAAACAGTAACAAATATAAACAAATATAATTCCCGATATTTGCTTACTTAATACTCACAACAGTAATTTTATGGCATAAAAGACAATATTCACAAACAAATGCAAACAATATAATCAACACACACTAGGGATCCCCACAGATGGTTTGAAACAAACTCAAAGATAATAAATTACCAGACTTATAATGATCTCAATTCCAAGTCCAAAATCCAGCCACAAATGTAGACCCAAAGACATCCATCCCTTTTTTCCAAATCCTCTTAGCCTGAGGAATTTGGTATAGATTTAGTGAGACTAACTCACAATCAAACCCCATGCAACCCCCTAGTGAGACTCAAATCCACAATTACAGGGTTGCAGCTCTTGTTACCTGCTAGCAAGCCAGAGCTCAGTAAAAACAGTGTACGGCTTATGGTTTCCTTCCCAAAACCCTAGGAAAAAATAAAAGGGTGCTTTAGAATTTGTATACCTTTGTACAGGATTTTCATCCACTCCTGTGATGATCCAGCGGAGCCCGGGGAGCCTCACCAGAGTAACATCCCGGGGTGCACAGGGTTCAGAGGGTCTCACAGATGAGCAGAGTTCAGTCTCATCCCATTGATTCAAAGAAATCCTTAAACCATATATAAAGCACACTTTTATTATGGCCAGGGCCAGGCAGGGGGTTTCTCCCTCCAAGTGCGTGTCCATCAAGTAAAAAAAAAAAACCAATAGCTTTTATACATTTGGAAGGAGTAAGTTTCAAAAGTTATCTGTCATATACATTCTTTGAGAATTGGTATGAAGTCTGCCTTATCTAAATAGACATTCAGTTACCTATCCCCTATTTTTATTACTATAGAGTAGTTACATAAAGCTTTATCATTTCAAGCAACTATGCTACCCCCGCCCATCTCCTGTCTCCCTTGCAATATTATTGATTACTCTTGCTATCTACTAAAAGCCCTTCTTTTCCAGCTTTCCCTGTCAGTCTCTTATCTGTTCAGGCAAACCATAGTTCCCCTTTATCTTAACTGCTCACAATTGAGCAGACCCCTACTTGCAGGCAGCTACAATTTGCAAAGTCACATTTCACGCTAAATTTTTATTTTATTTTGTTTTGTCTATTTCACCATCAGTCAAATTTATGTTAATAGTCAAACAGATGAGGATTTAGATCTTTTAATGGCCCCCGATTTGCGAGGGGGAAGCCCGGGCGCCGGGGGTACTAGTGGCGCCGGGACCTGCCACAAGCACAGTGGGCACGGGTCCCGCCAGGGCCGCGGGCCCTGCAGGACAAGGGGGGGGGGGGTGGTTGCTGGTGCTGGTCGGGCGGCCGCAGGGGTTTCAGGTGACTGTAGGGGCAGCCGCAGGGGTTTCAGGTGACTGTAGGTGCTGCCGCTGGCGTAGTGGGAGCAGATCCAGCCGCAGGACCGCCAGAATCTGGGACTGGCACGGGAAACATTGTGGTGAGTCTGGCAGACGGGATGGTGGTGACGACCGGGATCGCGGTAATGGAAGCTGCCACGGCTGCGACAGACGGAGCGGGGACCACGGCAGGCGCAGACCACCCCTCGGCTGTGACTGGCACGGACACGGCTGCCCACGATACCTTGGCAGCTACAGGCAAAATGCCCACCGGAGCTGCGGGAGGAGAAGGAGCGGAGTCAGCACCTGCAGCCGGGGTCCCCACGCCAATTGACACCGGAACCTCCGGCTCCGCCATTATGGGCGGAGCCAGAACCACCGCTTCCCCTTTAGCCCTCCTACTCCCTTATGGTCCTTACTCTCCCACCAGGTATGCAGAGGGCACGGTCATTCCAACTGCCCCCCCTTGCTATGAAGGGTTTTCTATTCCAGAAGGCAGGGGCCAGCACCCGGGGCATTTCCAGTTTTTGCCCCATATCATCACGGAACGGGTTCGCCAAGGAAGAGCAGATCATTCTCAGCCTCTGACAGGAGGCAAAGAAGGGGTCTTCCACCCTTTGACCCATCGAGTGTGAAATTCAAAACTAGGGATAATGATCTCACTGACACAGGTACAGAAGCCTCTGATAACGAATCACAGTACCTCGGAGAAGGAAAAACTCCCATAGTAAAACCAAAAACAAAGGTGAAGGTTTCCACGGCAACTGCCAGGAGAAGGGTGTGTGAGGCTTGTTATAAGTTACTAGCGGTAATTTAAGAAAGTTGAGAAAGCAAATGCAAAATAACAAGCCAATTTATTAGTAAGCGGTAAATGAACAATCACGGCTCGCCGGGGGGACTGCTGGAACTTAGGTTCCCACACAGTTCGCCCGCCTTTGACTTCCCAAACTCCCTTTTTGAACCCTGCGGGCTCCTGTTTAGACATGCTCAGTACTTAGGTTCTTATTTATACATGGTCCGGGGCATGTGCTCTCCACACATGCTCAGTTACAAAGTTTCTCATATACGTGTTCCCGGGCAGGGCTCTCTGGCGCCGATCGGCTGGGGGTTTCTTTGTGGGCTGGGGGCTTTGCGAGGAAGGTTTCTCCTTTTTCTTTGTGTTCGGTAGATGACCCCAGCTTGGAATATGCGCATTTAAAAGGTATTCTCCCCCCCTCCCAGGCTTATCACATTCCTTTTGATTTCTTGTTTGGGAGAGCCTCTCGTGTCTCCAGACTGTCGCTTCGGATGATGTTATCAGGGCCCTGCAAATTACAGGCTCAGTCTGCCCCCCCTCCTTCCACCATCAACCTTGGGAACAAACGGCAGTTTGTTAACAGCATTCCACAGTTATGTGGGGAATGCATATTTCTACTAAGCCTAAAAACTCTTTTTAAAATGTATATATGTAGCCCTAACAGCCATGAGAGAAATACATATAGAAATCACACATCCATAGCATGAAGTGTTAGTAAGCTTAACAAAAAAACAATCTAAAAAAAATATATATAGTTTATCACAATTCCCTAATTTTTTTTTTTTCATTGATTCTGTTCGTGAAATCTTTCTAAGACATCTTTTGCTTTTTGGAGAGTCAGAGCGTGTTCTTCGTCCAGAACTTGGTCGTATTGCGTCCGTAATACTAGAAGGTGCGCAACCTCCAGCCGTCGTTTTATAAGAGCGAGTAATTGATTAAAAATACACGGACCAAACGTTAAAGTTATGATTAAAAGGAGCAGGGGTCCTGCAATTGTGGATAATAAGGTAGTTATCCAGGGGGAGTAATTAAACATGGATTCATACCAAGTACTCTGCACTGTGCGCTCCTTTCGTCGTTTCTCAAAGCCTTCTCTTAGTTTAGACATCGTATCTTTGACCACCCCCCCGTGGTCCGCGAAAACACAGCATTCCTCACGTAAAGCAGCACATAACCCCCCCTGTTGTAAGAACATTAAGTCTAGCCCTCGCCTGTTTTGTAATACAACTTCTGATAAGGATTTTACAGATTTTTCTAGGGCTGTCATCGCTGTTTCTATCCTAGTCAAATCTTCATCCACAGCCTCTCTTAGGGATTGAAACCTGTGGTTTTGCTGTACGAGAGAGGATATTCCAGTTCCTGCTCCAACCACTCCAATAGCCATAAGGGCTGCCACAGTGAACGCTGTGAATGGTTCACGCTTTTGTAAATGATGAGACTGAGTAGTTTGATAATCATAAACATAGTTTTCCAGATGATAGATAAGTCTTGGCACAATAATTACCTGGATACAATATTCAATAGTGCTGTCAAAGATTTTTAGAGAGACACAAGGAGTAATGCCTGCCTGAGAACAAAGCCATTTCGCATTTTTAGTGGGTAATAACCAATCCGCTGCTGGACTTTGTCTTTTCGGGTCTTTTTCAATAGTGGTACACAGGTGTTGTCTGTTGGTAGGGATATTACCTATACACTTTCCCACCCCTGATACATGTGACATAGTCAAACCCCGTTTATTTTCCTCATGCCATAGACATGGGGCTGGATTAACACCAGTAACTTTTGTTGAGTCAGTAGCAATCCCAATTGCCTCATAGAAAGGTGGCCTGATATCATAACATAACCAGCAGTGTTGTGTTATATTGGGGTTGGTAAAATTCAACACATGATAAGTAGCTTTTAATATGTCCCACAATGGATTTACTTGTGGAGTAGGTGTTGAAACTTCCCCTTCTATTTGGGATTCCAAGTTAGAGTTCGTGGCCAAGATAGTCCTAGGAGTAGAGGGAATTAAAGCTTTTTCATTTTTCATTTCTTTCGCTATAGCTGGGTTTGGTCCAATTCCAGATGGCTCATTACGTAGTGGTTCTTTTTTTATTAAAATGCATCCCCCTTTATCCGCGCGAGGGCCTGGTTGGTAGAGTCGCACTTCCCACATTCTCCCAAGATTCCATCCTAAGTCTCCCGCATTTGTGACGTTTAAATATAAAAACTTACAATCTCCTCTATGAATTATTTCCCAAACCCTATCAATTTGTGGAGGTTGGCAACCAAAGGGTCCCCAAGTAACTGTTAAAAACTTGTCTTGTCCCCCTCCCGGGGCCCAGTAATTGGATATAGTTTCACAGCCCCAATAGGCACAATAAAAATGCCCTGGGTGATTACAATATGACTTCCCAGGATTCGAAGCTGGACAAAAGTAATAACCCATGAGTCTCGGGCAGGGTTGTATAGGGACTAAGTCACACAGGTGTACCCGAAAGCTGGGCGCTGCAGGAGTAAGGAGAGTTCGTATTACTCGACCAGTATCAAATTGTGTTATGGACCATTTAAAAGGTTGATGACTGATGCTGGACTCCACAGCTGCTGTAACTACAATAGGGGCAGACACCAGTAAAATTATCCAAACTTGGAGTGATGGTGGAACCCTCTGGGGAATGCAAATCTGTGTAAGTGTCAATTCCCTTTTACCCCCATCTGTGTCTCCGGTCTCTCATTAGCACTTGCCAAGAAATCAGACGACTCACACTCCTGTTGTGAAACGGCTCTGCTTCCACTGCCTACCTCGATGCCTGAGGCAGCAGGGCGATCCATCTTCTTAGCAGCAGTCGTATTTCTCAGGTGTGAGTTCTCGGTCTGTTACGAGGCTTCTCAGTCCTCAGCTCCCA
>NW_020956747.1:82338-84858 GCF_003031625.1 Empidonax traillii | reverse complement strand
TCAGACGACTCACACTCCTGTTGTGAAACGGCTCTGCTTCCACTGCCTACCTCGATGCCTGAGGCAGCAGGGCGATCCATCTTCTTAGCAGCAGTCGTATTTCTCAGGTGTGAGTTCTCGGTCTGTTACGAGGCTTCTCAGTCCTCAGCTCCCACAGAGGGGCTATACAGGCAGTTGTGCTATGTGAGAATATGAAACACTGGTAGGGTTAGATGAGAGGGGATATTGGGTGTAGTGTGGGCTGTCCCTTCTAATATTCCCTCCACCCTTAGGGTTTATTTGTTTCAGACCCCTCCCCTTCTGGGCTAAATTCACCACCACTCCTTATTTGGAGAATTTTCTGCTTAAGTATTCTCCAGTGAATCAAGGTTGCAGGTGAGTTGCCTAGATACGCTACAAGGGGGGGAAAAAAACGAGTTCTATAATTTCCACTAGTTAATTTTCTCCAAAGAATTGTTGCCAATCGGAAGGCCTAAGACTTCGTTCCCTCAGATATTCCCATTCATCTTCAAATATTTCCCATGTCTGTGGAATTCCCAAATCTCTCCCGCAGCGGATAGTGATTATTTCCACTTTTTCTAGTTCATAATCAGGCAGGAATCTACTTTCCCTACAAACCATGCAGTGCATATGACGAATTACAGAATAACAAAACCACTTTACCGCACATATTTGGCATTTACACTCCACCCAGGCATCATGTCTGTCGTGAGGATGACACAGGCAAGGTATAATCCAAAACTGGTGATTTGGCACTAATATATCGGTCTCTACTTCACAGCAGAAAGGCAGGAATACAGAGTCACCTATAATACGATATATTCCAGAGCCTCCTGTTTGACGTGGTACTAGTCCTCTAATCCACGGAGCACAATTAGTATATATCAGAGTATTGTCAGGCGTTATTTGGAACCATCAATATAAATTACGTCTTACAGTCCCGGTGGTATTCATTCATTCCTTCCTTTTCTTTAATACGAACTTGAGGCTTCCTGGAGTCCCTGCTACTTCCCAGTTGTCATCCCTTAGAAGTCCTTTGATCCGCGAGGCATGTGTCCACCCCCGTTCCGCAGTCCGGACAGCGGTTTCTGTAGTGATTAAAACAAGAAAAGGTCCCTCCCAAGTGGGAGTAAGAGAGGCTTCTTTCCAAGTTTTTATTAACACCATATCCCCTGGTTTCACAGAATGCATAGATATATCTAATGGAGGCCGTTGTGTTACCATTCCTTTCTTCCGTAGCTCCTCCCTCCTTTTCATTAATTGTATTATATATGGGTTGATGTTATTATCATCTAGTATAGGGTGATTTGCTGGGCATTCCATGTCATATGGCATACCATATAACATTTCAAATGCTGAGATCCCTGTGTCTGTCCGAGGCTGGGTTCTAATATTTAGTAGGGCCATTGGCAAACATTTAATCCAAGACATTTTAGTTTCTGACATTAGTTTGGTCAATTGTTTTTTTATTTCCCCATTCATTCTTTCCACTTTACCAGAACTTTGGGGGTGCCAGGGGGTATGATACTCCCATTTAATTCCAAAAGGGGCTAAAGCCTCTTTAATTACTTTAGATATGAAGTGAGGGCCTCTGTCTGAGTCTATAGTTTCAATGCTGCCATATCGTGGTATGATATGTTCCAGGATCACTTTTACCACAGTATTAGCTGTTACCCGGGGTGTAGGAAAGACCTCCACATAATGAGTGAGATGATCTACTAATACTAATAAATGTTTATAATGGCCTACTTTAGGGAGATCGGTGAAATCTACCTGGATTTTTGCAAAGGGCCTATGTGCCAGTTCTCGTCCTCCTGGAAGGCGTTGCCTAAGATGCTGCTTGTTAATTTTCCGACATGTCACACAACTCCGTATTACCCCCTTAGCTACATTGTAGATTCCAATACACATATACTTAATTGCAAAGTGATCAACCAGCGCTTGAGTACCCCAGTGTGTTTTACTATGCATGCCTTTCATTATTTTCCAGGCTAGTGCTTTAGGCAGCACCTGTCGCCCATCCGGCAGCTCCCATCCCCCTGACTTTTCAGTCACTCCCATTTCTTTGAGTTTCTCAGTTTCCTGTTTGGTAAACTGAGGTGTTAAAGTCTTCCCTTGTCCATTGCTCCCCCTCAAGTCAGTAATAACGGTTAATAAGGCTGCAGCCTTAGCCTCCTGATCAGCTAAGTTATTTCCCCGAATTTCAGGACTCATTCCCTTTTGATGTCCCTGAACATGCACCACTGCTATTTGCTCCGGTCCCCTTATAGCTTGTAGAGTCCTTACAATAAGTTCCTCATGAATTAATCCTTTCCCCTGTGAGTTGATAAGTCCCCTTTCCTCCCAGATTTTCCCAAAAGTGTGAATAACTCCATATGCATACTTTGAATCTGTATATATTGTGCCTCTTTTACCCCTCAGAAGTTCTAATGCTCTTAACACTGCATATAGTTCACATGCCTGTGCTGACCAGGTAGGACTAAGGGATCCAGATTCTATTAACCTCAGTCCTTTACCATC